>NW_015971845.1:0-3502 GCF_000732125.1 Scedosporium apiospermum
ATTAATATACTTTTTTATAATATTATTTATAAGATAGATCTTTTAATATTAAAGTTTTAAACTTTTCTAATAATTTTTATTAGGTTTTTTTAATATAGTTTTTAATTTTTAAGATTTTAATAATCTTTTTCTATTATATTATTTTAAAAGTTTAAAGTTTTTTAAAATATTATCTAATTCTATTTTTTTTACTTTAGTAAATAATATAATTATTATTATAATATATAATTTATAATAAAGATTTATAATTAATTATATTAGCTTTTAATTATTAAGCTTTTCTTTTAAATATTAGTTTTTAAGTTTTCTTTTTATTAGGTTTTTTATAATTTAGTTTAGGTTTATATTTTATTTAGTATTTTTATATAAAATGTTTATATCTTTTATATAGGAAGTACTTACTAATCTTATCTTTAAGTAATTTAAGAATAATGTTTTTATTATTAGTTTTTAGTTTTATAAATTTAGAGTAGGTTTTTTATAAAATATTACTATTATTTTATTTCTACTTAGTATTAGTAGAGGTTTGTAGTTTATAGGTCTTTGCTATAGTACTTTAGCTTTACTTTTACTATTATTATTTATATAGTTAGTTATTAATTTTAATAATATTTTCTATATACTTAGCTAGTTATATTAGTTTCTTAAGTTTATAAAGCTTATCTTTAATATCTTTTTTTAATTTATTATAAAAGTAGGTTATTAGGGGATTATCTTCCTAGTTAAGGTGTATAGTAATCTATTTAAACTTTATAGTATATTTAATAGTAGAGCTTATTTATTATAATTTCTTAAGTTGCTGAATTATAGCTTGTTATTTATTAGGTTTTTTAAAAGTTTTTTTAAGGGCTTTTTTAAATATTTTATAGTTGTTAAAGATTTTAATAATTTCTATTTTTTACTTAATTTTATTATTTTCTAGGTAATCTTAGAGGGTTGGTTTAAATTAGGTAAGTATGTTATCTATAAGGTATTAAGTTATAGTAGTAATTTTGTTAGCTTTAGTGTAAAGCTGTTTTTTATAGTATTATAGGTAGGTTTTTATTTAGGTTAAGAATTTTTATAGCTTCTATTAGTTTCCTTTATATTTATTTAGTATTATGATCTTAAGCTTTAGTCTATTAAATGCTTATAGCTAGATAGTAGGTATTTAGGGGATTTCTTATATTTTTAGGTTATTATAGAGCTGCTAGATTATTTATTTTATATAAGTAATATGTTAGTTGAGTTTTCTGTTTTTTTTATTTTAGTAGGTAGTAAACTTATTAATTTTTACTAGTTTTTTATTAATATCTTTTACTTTAGTAATCTAGTTCTTAATTTTATTATATATTTCCTTAATAGTAGTAATATAATTGTAGTTATTATTAGAGTTTTCTTTATTATTTGTAGGTAGAGTAGTTGCTTTTTATATTTTGATTTTATTATTTAATTTAGGGTTTAGAGTAGTAAGTAGCTTTCTTTTTTTAGGTATTATAATTTTTAGATATTAATATTATTTAATAAAGTTATTTACTAAATAGGAATAGTTAATATATTATAATCTTAATATTAGTTTATTAATAGTATTAGGTAGATATAATTAATAATAAGATTAAGATATTATTTATTAGTAGTAGAGTAAGGTAGTTAAGTAGTATTTATAAGATATAGGTAAGGAGTATATATTTAAGTATAGGGGTATAGTTATATTTAAATTAACTATTAGAGAGTTTTAAAAGATAAATTAGATATATAAAGTAAATTATAGTTTATATAGATATTTCCCTTTTAAGCTCTTTTTAAAATTAGTTATACTTTTAATTAATTAAGTTAGTTAAGTATAAGTAGTATTTATAAGATATAGGTAAGGAGTGTATATTTAAGTATAGGGGTATAGTTGTATTTAAATTGACTATTAGAGAGTTTTGAAAGATAAACTAGATATATAAAGTAAACTATAGTTTATATAGATATTTCCCTTCTAAGCTCTCTTTAGGGTTAGTTATGTTTTTAATTGACTAGTTAGTTAGTTGTAGGTGTGATTGTTCTATTAATCTTCTATTTAACTAATTAGTTAGACTTGGTCCTGTCTGACTCCTTTATTATATGATCCTTTATTCTGTAGTACTACACTACTTCCTTATGACCTGGTTGCGGCTATGTTATGATAATAGGTAATTTACTTTCTTTATAGTTTAATATATTTTTATAGTTTATCTTTTTCTATTAGTTTTAATTACCTAGCTTCTTATCTTAGCTATATATAGCTATAATATAATACCTTCCCTCTTTTTAATCTTTATTTTTAAAAACTTATAAGTAGACCTTTTATTTATTAATTTTTTATTTTATAAGTTTCTCTTTATCTTAATAAAATATCTTAATTATAATTATTACTATATCTAACTATACTTATAGACCTTATTCTAAAGCTTCCTATAATTATTTAAACTTAGCTAATATAATTAAATTATTAGGTATTAAGACTAAAATACTATATATATATTATTTTAAAAATAATAAGGTATATATAATAAGTAAAAGGTCTTTTTAATATATAGAATATATATAATAAAATAGATTGTATAATAAGGTTTATATAGCTTTTACTTATAAGTTCTTATTTTCTTTAAGCTTATATTTTAGTTACTAACTTCTTTTAGTTACCTATCTCTTATAAGAGTAGAGGAAACTAGAAAAAGAAGAAGTTAAAGTAGAGGAAATATTATTTATTCTTTAGATATAATTATCTATAGTAGTAAATTACTTAATATATATCTACTAACTAAAGAAGAATATTAAAGTAAAGAGTTTAGAAATATTTAGGAAAAGGATTTAAAATTTAGATAAAGAAGATAGTATCTACTTTTCTATCTAGGAGTCTTATATAGTAGAAAATCTTTAGTTTTTTAGGGTTTCTAATTTTATTAACTAGTTCTTATTAGATTTAGAAGATAACTTTATAAACTTAAGTCCTTTAGTTAATCTAAATTCTTCTAGTAAAATATAGTAAAAAGTTACTAGCTTTTTACTAAGTATTTAATAGGCTTTTAAATATTTTTACTATATTTAAAATTTTTCTATTTAATTAAATATTTAACTTTTCTATTATTATTATTTATTAAGTTAAAAATTTTCTTAATATCCTAAATATCTTCTTTAAACTTAATTATAATAGACTCTTCTATAGGTATATTATTATATACTAGTTTAAGAAGTATTATATAAAAAATTAGATATCTCTTTATTTTTTCTAGTAGTTCTAGTTTATAATTAACTTCTAAAACTTTTTATATAACTAGAAATAGTCTTAGTTTTTTATAATCTAATTTATTATTTAATTATATAATTTTAATTTAGAAGTTTCTAATTTCTAGTTTTTTTTATAATAACTAGATTTTACTTCCTTTCTTAAAAATTAATTTTTTAATTTATTTTTAGTCTATATAGTATTTTATTTATTACTAAATAAACTATAATTCTTTTATTAATTATTTATAAAGTTTTTTTATTTTATTTA
>NW_015971845.1:4875-8118 GCF_000732125.1 Scedosporium apiospermum
AGGTATATATAATAAGTAAAAGGTCTTTTTAATATATAGAATATATATAATAAAATAGATTGTATAATAAGGTTTATATAGCTTTTACTTATAAGTTCTTATTTTCTTTAAGCTTATATTTTAGTTACTAACTTCTTTTAGTTACCTATCTCTTATAAGAGTAGAGGAAACTAGAAAAAGAAGAAGTTAAAGTAGAGGAAATATTATTTATTCTTTAGATATAATTATCTATAGTAGTAAATTACTTAATATATATCTACTAACTAAAGAAGAATATTAAAGTAAAGAGTTTAGAAATATTTAGGAAAAGGATTTAAAATTTAGATAAAGAAGATAGTATCTACTTTTCTATCTAGGAGTCTTATATAGTAGAAAATCTTTAGTTTTTTAGGGTTTCTAATTTTATTAACTAGTTCTTATTAGATTTAGAAGATAACTTTATAAACTTAAGTCCTTTAGTTAATCTAAATTCTTCTAGTAAAATATAGTAAAAAGTTACTAGCTTTTTACTAAGTATTTAATAGGCTTTTAAATATTTTTACTATATTTAAAATTTTTCTATTTAATTAAATATTTAACTTTTCTATTATTATTATTTATTAAGTTAAAAATTTTCTTAATATCCTAAATATCTTCTTTAAACTTAATTATAATAGACTCTTCTATAGGTATATTATTATATACTAGTTTAAGAAGTATTATATAAAAAATTAGATATCTCTTTATTTTTTCTAGTAGTTCTAGTTTATAATTAACTTCTAAAACTTTTTATATAACTAGAAATAGTCTTAGTTTTTTATAATCTAATTTATTATTTAATTATATAATTTTAATTTAGAAGTTTCTAATTTCTAGTTTTTTTTATAATAACTAGATTTTACTTCCTTTCTTAAAAATTAATTTTTTAATTTATTTTTAGTCTATATAGTATTTTATTTATTACTAAATAAACTATAATTCTTTTATTAATTATTTATAAAGTTTTTTTATTTTATTTACTATAAAAATAACTTATTTAGCTTAAGTTTTAATTTTTACTAATTTAAATCTTATTTAAAGTTTAATATTATAGTTTATATAAAATAATAAAGTTTTTATATTTTTTAATATATTAGTATTATAAGCTCTTTAAACTAAAGGTAATAATAATATCTAATTATCTTATTTTTAATTAATATAATATTTTAAATATATTTTTAATATCTAATTTATTTATTTAACCTACTTTTATATTTCTAGGTAGTAAACTATTAAAAGTTTATAGTTAATTTCTATTTTATTTAATAAGCTTTACTAAAACTTTAAAATAAATACTAATCTTTTTTTAAAATTAATTTTTTCTAGTAAATTATAATTAATTACTATTATTTATAAAAATAATTTAGTAAATTATAGTATTTATATTATTTTATTATAGAATATAAAATAAATATATTTTATAAGTTAATTTACTATTATTATAATATTATTATATTTAATTTTTATAATAAGGTCTTTTAATAATAGTAGTTTAATAATAAAGTTAATTATAATTTTCTATTATAATATCTTAGGTACTAGTATTAGTTATAGCTTCCTATATAATTTATATTATAATACTTTATTTTTAGTATAGTATATATATTATTTAAAAATATTTTTTATTATTATAGAATTTATTTTATAATAATAAAACTATTTAAAAATTTATTATATTTACTTTAAGTTAAAATATCTATATAAAGGTAACTTATAGATTTTTTTAAAGATATCTTTAGTTAATTATCTAAATATAATAATTTTTTTATTATATTTTTATATTCTATATCTTTTTTTAATATCTAGGTAGTTTATAGGTAATTTCTAATATCTTAGGTCTAGATTTTAGTAGTAATCTTTAATTTTCTATAATAACTTTAACTTTACTTTAATCTAGTAGGTAGCTATTATCTACTATAAGTTTTTTTTTTTATCTTAGTATAATATTATCTATACTTCTTTTAATACTTTTTAAAAGTAATTAGAATATTAACTAAGTATATTAGCTTACTTATTTTTTTTCTCTTTAATATATATAATCTTAAAGTTATATTTTAATAGTTTTTTAGCTTATTATATTTATTATTAATTAAGTTTTTTAGTTATAGTAAATTTTATAAAATTTTTATAATTTAAATAGATAATAATAAGGTATTTAGTATTTATTAAATAATATCTTTATTTTTTAAATACTTTAATAATAATTATTAACTCCTTATTAAATATTTTATAATATAATTTAAATTTACTAAGCTTTTTTAATATAAATATTATAAAATAAAGTTTATTATTTTTATTTTATTATCTTAATTATATTCCTAAGCTATAGTCTAATATATCTATTTTTAATTTAAAAGGTTTTAAGGGGTCTATTTAGTAAAATATAGGTTATTTATATATAGCTTACTTAGTTTTCTAAAATATTTTTTATTTTTTAGGTCTTTATTTAAATAGTTTATCTTTTTTAGTAAGTTCTATAAGAGCTTATACTTTAATATTATAGCTTTTTAAAAATTTTCTATAAAAGTTAAAAAATCTAAGAAATCTTTTAATTTTAATAATATTTATTAATACTAGCTATTTTAAAATAGCTTTAATTTTTAATTTCTATATTTAGATTTTTCTTAACTAGATTATATATCTAAAAAAATCTACTTATTATTTATAAAATTTATATTTAGATAATTTTACTAATAAGTTTACTTCTTATAGTTTTTATAAAACTTTATATATATACTTTTTATATTTTTTAAAGTTATTTAAGTAGATAAAGATATTATTAAGATATATTATTATAAAGTTATTTAAATATTTTTATAAGATATAGTTAATTATTATTTAAAAGCTTATAAAAGTATTAGTAAATCTAAAAGGTATAATTAAATATTTAAAGTATTTTAGATATATTTTAAAGGTAGTTTTCTACTTATTATTTTTCTTAATATAAATTAAATTATATACTTTTTTTAAATTTAAAATAGTAAATTACTATATTTTTTAAAGCTTATTTTATAGTTTAAAAATTAAAAGTAGTAGATATTAATTTTTAATAATAATATTATTTAGTTATTAATAGTTTATATATATCTATAATTTATTATTTTTCTTAAATATAAAGAAAATAAGATATCTAACTAATAAAATTAATAATTAGATATATGTTTTCTTTATTATTTCTTTAATATACTTTCTTAAGGTTTAAAATTATATCTTATTAAGGTTATA
>NW_015971845.1:8651-16489 GCF_000732125.1 Scedosporium apiospermum
TAAGCTAATTAGTTACTTAATTAATCTATAAGTTTTTTATTTATAATTATAGTATTCCTAATATAATAAAGTAGTTTACTATCTTAGTAATATTAAAGGAGATATTATTAGTTTTTCTAGTAATAGTAATATAGAGATATATAATCTTAGTACTTACTATTCTACTTTTATACTTAATAAGTATTTTATTATATATATTTAGAATATATAGCTAGTTTTTTATAATCTATAAAAATTTTAACTTATTAATAATTATAAATAAAATAAAATCTTTTTATATTCTACTATTTACTAAAGCCTTATAGTTTTAGTTTTATAAGGTAACTAGTACTTTTAGATAATAGGTCTATTATCTTTCTATAATATTTATTTCCTATATATTTCCTTAAGATCTTAATCTTATTATTTAAGTAACTTCTTTAGTAACTAAGGGTATATTATTATATTATTATTTTTATAAGCTAGCTAGCTATTATTATAGCTTCCTTATATCTTTATATTATAATTATAATTTCTTCTTTAGTTTAATTACTTCTTTCTTACTATTAATTAGGTCTTAAGCTAATTTTAATTATTTATTAATTTCTTCTTATAAGTCTTTTTTAATTTATTTAATTTATTTTACTAAGTTTTTTTATTTACTTAGTAGCTTTATTTTTAATTTAAGGTTTTTTAAAGTCTATAAATAGTAAGTTTACTATTTAATAGTATTTTATAAATTTAGTAAGTATTATATAGCTTTTTATTTTAATTATTTTAGGTCTAGTTTTTCTTTTATTATATCTAAGATTTATTAAAATATTTCTTTTTCTAGGTTTTTAATAATTTCTTAGAGGATTTTTTTTTTTTTTTAAAAAATAGTATAATAACTAATTAATAAATTAATAAATTATTTTTCTTATTTCTAGTTTATTTATTTAATAAAATTTCTACTTTTTCTTTAGAAGTCTCTTTAAGGCTCTACTAGTTCTTCTAGCTTAGTAAGCTTGTTTTTATTAAAATTGATTTGTTTTTTTAAATTATTAATTTATTATTAAAATTCTATCTATAGATCTTTACTATAAAGTATTTTCTCTAACTAGTTAATATAATCTAAGGTATTAAGGATAACTTTTTATTATTTATAAGCTTGTTTTTATATATTATAGATATTTTTTTATTAATTCCTAATAATTTCTTTTATATTTAATTATAAGTTAATAGTTTAAAAAGTATAATATAATTAGTTAATTTACTTTTATAAATTAATTAAGTTACTTTTTATATTTATATTTTATTTTATCTATATAAGGTTTCTTTTACTTATTTCCCCCTTACTTCCCTTCTATATCTATTTTCCTTTTTTTATAGCTTTAGATTACTACTATTTCTTTTATTATTAGACTTATTATTTATAGTTTTCTTATTTATTATTATAAAGTTAATATTTTATTAATAGTTTTAATATATTTTTTTATATAGTCTACTATCCTTCTAAATAAGAATTAGTTATATTTTTTAAGTTCTTTAATTTAAGTTTATTTATATTAAGTTATTTAATAGGTCTAGTATATAAGATTATTTCTTTTCTAGTTTTTATAAATTTTTCTAGTTTTAATTTATATATAGACTATTATAATAAATATAGTATTTAATAGTAGTAGTAATATATTTTTTTATAATATTATTTATAAGATAAGTCTTCTAATATTAAGGTTTTATATTTTTTTAATAATTTTTATTAAGTTTTCTCTATTTATTTTCTAATTTTTAAGATATTAATAATTTCTTTTTATTTTATTATTTTAAAAGTTTATAATTTCTTAAGGTATTATTTTACTTTGTCTTTTTTATTTTAGTAGGTAATATATTTATTATTATAGTATATAGTTTATAATAAGGATTTATAGTTAACTATATTAGTTTTAAATTATTAAACCTTTCCTTTAAATATAGGCTTTTAATCTTTCTTTCCTTTATTTTAAAATAGAGCTTTACTTTTATTTTTATATTTTTATATAAAGTATTTATATCTTTTATATAAGAAATACTTACTAATTTTCTATTTAAATTTCTTAAAGATAATTAACTTTTATTAATTTACTTTAAATTTTATAAGTTTAAAATAGATCTTCTATATAGTAATCTTATATTAAACTTTTTTCTTAATATATATTTATCTTTATCTTTTCTTTTCTATTTATTATTTATATTATTAATTATTAATTTATATTATTATAGTAATATATTTAATTAAGTTATTAAATTATTTTAATTTATATAACTTATTTTTAATTTTATCTTTAAGTTTAATATAAAATTATATTATTAATAATTTATTATTTTAATTAAAATAAAATATTACTTATTAAAATTTTATAGTATATTAAGATATAGTTTTCTTTTATTATAAAGTCTTAAATTATTATTTATTAATATATTTTTTATTAAGATCTTTAAAAGTATTTTTTAAAGTTTTCTTAAAGTTATTATATTTATTAAAAATCTTTTATATTTTATTATCTTAGTTTTTATTTAAGAGGTTTTCTAAATAGTCCTTTATTTAAAGTTTAAATTAGGCTAATATATCTTCTATAAGGAATATAGTAATAGTAAGTATTTAGTCTTTAGTTCTAATAAGGTTAAAATAGTAATATAAAAAGTAGGCTTAGGTTTATATTAAGAATCCTTATAGTTTTCCCTTTTACTTATTATAATTTTTAGGAAATAGGATCTTATAATATAAGTAAATAATATATTTTTTTAATTACTTAATATATTTATTATTAGTAAATATTTTATTTTTAAATTACTATTTTTTAGCTTTAAAGCTTTATTTATCTTTTTTAAGTTAAGCTTTCTTTTTCTAGAGAGCTATATAAGCTTTTTTTAAGTTTTTTATAAAAGTAATACTTTTTTTTCTAGTTAATATAGTATACTAAGTTAATATTATTATTTAATAAAATTACTTACTAAATAGAAATAGTTAATATATTATAATTTTAATATTAAGGTCTAGTATATTAAGTAAATATAGCTAGTATTAGGGTTAAAGGGGCCTATTATAAAGTAAGTAAGGTAGTTAAGTAATATTTATAAGATATTAGTAAGGAGTATATATTTAAATATAGGGGTATAATTATATTTAAATTAATTACTAGAAAGTTTTAAAAAATAAACTAGATATATAATAAAACTTATAGTTTATATAAATATTTCCCTTTTAAGCTTTTTCTAAATTACCTTAGCTTACTATAATCTTATATAATCTAGATTATTCTTAGATTACTATAAATATAAATAATCTACCTTCTCTATAGTCTAGTATACTTCTATAGTTTATCTTTTTTTACTAGTCTTAACTGCCCGGCCTCCTATCTTAGCTATATATAGCTGTAATATAGATATAAATAACCTCCGAAAGCTTAATATTATTATTTGTACTAGTAATTTAGAGAGGGTAAAACGAGCTATAAAGTCTAAAACTAATTTTAAGTCGTAGTTTAGAAATTACTATAATATAGATCTATTTCTATTTAATACTTTACTATATTTATATATATATATTATAAGATTTTTATTTGTACTTAGTATTAACTTTATAATACTAGTATATACTAGTTATTAATAGGTATTTTATAATATAATAGAAATAAGAAATATTAAAGTTGTTTATCTATTTTTAGATTTTAGGATTAATATAAATTTGATTTATTATATTAATAGCTTTAGTAGAGGTTATATAATAGCCTTATAGCTTATAATATATAAAGGAAGTAATAAGATAGGTTGACCTCGGCCTTTAGATACTAATCCCTAGTAATTTTATATTAAAAAATAAGCTAAGATAATTAAGCTCTTACTTACTTATAGTATTTACTTCCTACTATATCTACTAAATAATATTATAAGCTAACTATTTTAAAGATTTAAGGTAGTTAAGTATAGTATAAAAAAGATAAATTATAGAAGATTATAAACTAATAAGATTAAGATTAATAGAATTAATAAAGTAGTCTCAGTAATCTAGAATAAAACTAATAAAGAAATATAGTTAGTTTATATTAAAATTAATAATAGTAGAATATTAGTCTTTAGGAAAGCTTAAAAGAAAAATATCTATATAAACTATAACTTCTACTATATATCTAGTTTATCTTTTAAGACTTTTTAATAGTTAATTTAAATATAACTATACTCTTATACTTAAATATATACTTCTTACTTATATTTTATAAATACTACTTAACTACTTTACTCTATTATAAATAGATAACTATTTTAATCTTATTATTAATTATATTTACTTAATAGTATTAATAAGCTAGTATTAAGATTATAATATAACTAATTTTAAGAGAGCTTACAAGAGAAATATTTATATAAATTATAATCTTTTTTATATATATAGTTTATTTTTTAAAACTCTCTAGTAATTAATTTAAATATAATTATATCTTTATATTTAAATATATATTTTTTATTTATATCTTATAAATACTACTTAATTACTTTACCCTACTATTAATAGATAACTACCTTAATCTTATTATTAATTATATCTATTTAATATTATTAATAAGTTAGTATTAAAATTATAAATAAATATATATAATAAAAACTATTATAAACTTTAAAACTAAGCTAATAGTAAATAAGATATTATAATATATACTAAAAGAATACTAGAAATATAATAAAGTATTTACTAAAGAATTAGATACTAAACTATTAGAGTATAGCTAGTAGAACTATAAGATACCCTTAAAAGAAGATATATAACTAAAGTTTATATTTATCTATAACCTTAATAAGATATAACTTTAGATATTAAGAAAATATATTAAAGAAATATTAAAAAAAGGATATATTAAGCTATTAATATTATTAGCTAGATATTCTATCTTCTTTATATTTAAGAAAAATAGTAAATTATAGATATATATAGATTATTAATAGCTAAATAATATTACTATTAAAAACTAATATCTACTACCCCTAATTTCTAAATTATAATTAACTATATCTTATAAAAATATTAGTAAATCTAAAAGGTATAACTAAGTATTTAAAATACTTTAGGTATATTCTAAAGGTAGTTTTCTACTTATTACCTTCTTTAATATAGACTAGATTATATATTTCTTTTAAGTTTAAAGTTATAAACTACTATATTTCCTAGAACCTATTTTATAACTTAGAAATTAAGGATAGTAGATATTAGTTTTTAATAGTAATATTATTTAGCTATTAATAGTCTATATATATCTATAATTTACTATTTTTCTTAAATATAAAGAAGATAGAATATCTAGCTAATAATATTAATAGCTTAATATATCCTTTTTTTAATATTTCTTTAATATACTTTCTTAAAGCTTAGAGTTATATTTTATTAAGATTGTAGATAAATATAAACTTTAGTTATATATCTTCTTTTAAGGGTATCTTATAGTTCTACTAGCTATACTCTAATAGTTTAGTATCTAATTCTTTAGTAAATACTTTATTATATTTCTAGTATTCTTTTAGTATATATTATAATATCTTATTTACTATTAGCTTAGTTTTAAAGTTTATAATAGTTTTTATTATATATATTTATTTATATTTTCTTCTTTTTAGTAGATAATTTAAATTTTTTATAATAAGTATTTTAAAGTAGATTATTATTTTAAAGGCTTTTAGCTTACTTAAAGATAACTTTTCTAGTTAATACTTCTTAGAAGCTAAGTTATTTCCTAGGCCTTACTTAATCTTATCCTAAGTAAGCTAATTAATTATTTAATTAATCTATAGGTTTCTTATTTGTAGCTATAATATTCCTAGTATAATAGAGTAGTTTACTATTTTAGTAATATTAAAAGAGATATTATTAATTCTTTTAATAATAGTAATATAGAAGTATATAATCTTAGTATTTATAACCCTATCTTTATACTTAACTAGTATTTTATTATATATTTTTTTAATATATTCCCTTAATACCTAAAGTTATATCTTATTAAGGTTATAGATAGGTATAAACCTTAGTTATATACCTTCTTTTAAAAGTATTTTATAGTTTTACTAGCTATATTCTAGTAGTTTAATATTTAATTTTTTAGTAAATATTTTACTATATTTTTAATATTCTTTTAATATATACTATAATATTTATTAAAAAATTAGATACTAGACTACTAGAATATAGCTAGTAAGATTATAAAATACCCCTAAAAGAAAGTATATAACTAAAATTTATACCTATCTATAATTTTAATAAAATATAACTCTAAGCTTTAAGAAAGTATATTAAAGAAAAAATATATCTAACTATTAATATTACTAGCTAGATATTTTATCTTCTTTATACTTAAGAAAAATAATAAATTATAAATATATATAGACTATTAATAGTTAAATAATATTATTATTAAAAAAATATTAAAAATATAGTAAAGTATTTATTAAAGAATTAAATATTAAATTATTTAAATATAATTAATAAGATTATAAGATACCTTTAAAAGAAAATATATAACTTAATCTATATTAAAGAAGGTAATAAGTAGAAAACTACCTTTAGAATATACCTAAAGTATTTTAAATACTTAGTTATACTTTTTAGACTTACTAACACTTTTATAAGTTTCTAGATAATAATTAATTATATTTTAATAGTCTAGTATCTAATTTTTTAATAAATAATTTAAATCTTTTATAGTAAATATAGTTACTTTATATATCTTAACTTTATTATTTAATTTAGAAAGAGTTTTCTCTTTTATAAATATTATAATTCCTAGTTATTAATATTATTTAATTATTAATAATCTATATATATTTATAATTTATTATTTTTCTTAAGTATAAAGAGGATAGGGTATCTAGCTAGTAATATTAATAGCCTAATATATCTTTTTTTTAATAAGTAATTTAAATATTTTATAATCTTACTAACTATACTTAGATAATCTAATAATTAAATAATATTAATAACTAGGAATTATAATATTTATAAAAGAGAAAACTCTTTCTAAATTAAATAATAAAGTTAAGATATATAAAGTAACTATATTTACTATAAAAGCTAATAAAAACTTTAATAATAATTATAATTATATTATTACTATTGAAAAAGTATATATTAAAATTAAAAAATAGATTACTAAAATAAAAGATATTAAAAACTTTATTATTTAATAATAAGATATTAATACCTAGATTAAATAGTAAATTATCTAATTAGATTAGATAATCTAGTAATTAAATATTAATATTATAGTAGAAAGAGAAAGTACTCTCCCTATACTTACTATATTTATAATATTTAAACTTAAAATTATTATATTTAAGAAGTATAAAAGAAGTTAGTAAAAACTATAAAAATTCTTAATTTAAATAAGAATTTTTTTATAATATTATAAAAAATAATTTTATATTAAAGCTAATAAAATTATTATTATAACCTAGTACCTTATAGATAATATACTTATTTAATTTAAACTAATTTTCTATAATTATTTAAAAAATAATAAGATTAGATAAAAAGTTAAAATTATTAAAATTTTTAATAATTATAAAATATTTAAAAAGATTTTTAAAAAAGCTTTTAAAAAGCTAGATAAATAATAAGTTATAATTTAATAATTTAAAAAGTTAAATTAAAAAAGATCTACTACTAAATATATAACTAAGTTTAAATAGATTATTATTTACTTTAACTAAGGAAATAAATTTTTAATAACTTATTTCTATAATAAACTTAAAGAAAATATTAAAAATAAACTTTATAAAAAAGAAAAACCTATTTAATTAAGTAAGTATATAAAAAAAGCTATTAAAATTAATAACTAATTATATAAATAATAATAGTA
>NW_015971846.1:0-7466 GCF_000732125.1 Scedosporium apiospermum
ATAGGAAATAGGGCTATATTATAACTAAAGGAGGCTTTTAAATAGGAGGAAGCTAGAGATTATAAAAGTATTAAATAAAAAATATTTTTATATATAAAATAATAGAAGAACTATTTAAACTTATTATATAAGATAATCTATAAAAACTAATAATAACTAAATTAATTAAAAAAAGAACTAATAATTAAAATAACTAAAGAATTTATAAACTTATTAAAAAATTTATTTTTTTTCTTAAAGGAAGAAAAAAAGAAAAGAAATAATTATAACTATAGCTTATAGTAAAAAATAATATTTTTCTACTTCTACCCTTATAAAATCTTAAAAATATCTTCTTTTTTACTAATATCTCCCTTTTTACTATTATATCTTTTTCTTTAAATTATTATTTTAGACTTTAGATAAGAATTTAAAATAAAAGTAAAATTTATAAAGATATAAGGAAAAGTATTATAATAATAAAAACCTATTAATTAATTAAATTTTATTTTTTATTTAAATATCTTCTCCTTTAAATATTTAAGGAGAATATTTTATATTATCTACTTATATATATTAGATATCTTAATCTAGTAGGTTATTTACTAGTATTTCTAGCTATCTTAGGAATACTTAATAAGCCTAGTCTTTAGGAAATCCTTTTCCTATTTTAAAAATTTCTTAATATTAAATTCTATATTTTTAGAAGCTTTTATATATAATTACTACTTATATCTAAATAGACCCTAGATAGTAGTAGAAGACTATATATTTTATCTAGTTATCTTAGGAGTAAGATTATTAATTAAGTTTTTAATAATTAGTTTTAATAATTATTCCTCTAGAACTTAGAGGTAAAGTAGTAATAAAAATAATATAGAAAACTAAAGCTTAGCTTTTTCTTTTAGCTAAAGCTATTATATTAAAGTACTAAGTATAGGAAGTAGATAGAAGCTTAATCTTATAGATTAGTAAGGTATAGTTAGTTTAATAATCTTTTTAGGGAATTTTATAGTTCTAGAGCTCTTATAAGAATAGAATTTCTATTTTATTAGTTTACTAAAGATATTAATTACTTTCTATTTTAATTTAGTAATAAAAGTTAATTAATTAATAAGTCTAGAGGTTATTAGACTCTCTAAAATAGCTTTTACTAGAAAACTAATAATTAATAAGTATAGCTAGCTAGGAATATCCTTTAAAGCTATTATTTTATAAAAATTATAATTTATAATTTACTTTTTAGTAGTTTATAATAGTTTAATCTTCCTAGATTAAACTATCTTTTTAAAGCTTAACTTTCTAATTATTTAATATCTTCTTCTCTCTTTAATAATCTTTTAAATAAGCTCCTAGACCTCTTTTCCTAAGTCCCTTTTCTTTTATATAGTTATTTTTAGATTTTTAATTTTATCTTTAAGATTAAACTTTATTTTATATTATATAAAGTATTTTTAGTTAATTTTATATTCTATTAAGCTATTAGGCTTTTTAAAAGTAAGAGAAAAGAAAAAGTTTAAAGGAATATTAATAAAGTTATTAAAAAAGAAATAAACTATTTCTTTTAGCTATTTAATAAATTATTAAAATTCTTTTCTAATTTTTATTTCTATTAGATATTATCTATCTATTTAGTTTTTAATTATATAAGTACTTATTAGTCTTCTTCTAGTTACTTATTTATTACTCTATAAATAAAAGAAAAAAAATATATTAAAAATATATAAAGGTTTATATTTTTAAAAAGTTTAAAAATATTATTAGAATACTATTAATAGGAACTATCTTTATATTTTTTAAGTTTTTAAAGTTTTTTTTTATATTTTTATAATAATATCTTTTTATTTTTCTTTATTTATCTTAAAGGTATTTTAATAGTATAGTTTACTATTTTAATTATCTTAAATTATAATTATCTAATACTAGTCTTTATAATAATAGAAGATTAAAATATGAAATTATTTTCCTCCTATTTAAAATCTTTCTTCTATTTAATTATAATTAAAAGCTTTTCTTTTATAGTTAATTAACTATTTAAAAAAAGTTTTAAAATTAGCTTTTATTAAAAAATAATATAATAGATAGAAAGTAATATCTTCTAGCTTTAATATAATTAAAGCTAGGCTTATAATTATTTTATCTTTTATTAGCTATTTTTTAATTATTAGCTATTTATTTAGAAAGTAGAGATTATCTATAAGATCTTAAAATAAGATCTTATAGATATTTTTTATTTAAGTAACTATTTTAATATCTAAGTACTTTTACTAATTTAGAAGATTAAAGTATTTTAGAAGAGGCTTTTTTCTTTTTATTAGATAGAAAGTAATTAAAAGAGAATTTATTACTATATAATTAACTTTTTCTAATAAAATATTAAAATATTATAATATAAAAAGCTTATATTAATTAGAAAAAAAGAGGTTTAGGAATTAGATTTTAATTAGATAATTAAAGAATTTAATATATAAAAATATTATTTTATTAAATAGATATTATTTAAGAAAAAAAGATTAGAAAAATTAAAATAAAATAAAAAAATAAAATATAAAAAAAAGAAAGAAAGAAAGCTATTTAGAGAAGATAATAAGTTTAATATTTTTATATAGGAATATTAAATAATTAAAAGAGGGAGGAATATTAGTCTATTTATATTTATTATAATAATTTACTTATTAATTTTATATTTTTAATTAAATTTAGTTTATAATTTCTAATAATTAATAATAAACTATTTTAGATACTAAATTATAATTAACTTTTCTATTTTTTCTTTTTTTTAGTTAATTAATATTATTTCTCTTTAAAAATATTTATTTAAAGAACTATTAGCTTTTAGATCTTATTATTAGTTATTCTCTTCCTATATTACTATATCTTTTAACTATCTTATAATTATAAACTAGTTTTAAACTAAGGATTTAAAAGATTATAAGCTTTTATTTAATAATAACTTTTTTAAAAAGTTTAATTTAAAAATTAAATATCTTTTTATTAACTATTTTATTTAAATATTTAATTTTAAAATCTAATATATTAATTTAGAATTAGCTTCTAATATAAGTTTTACTCTTAGCTTTTTTTATAAGATAAGAAAGATATAAAACTAATTAATTAACTATTTTCTAATTATATAAAATTATCTATATTTAGGAAATATATAATCTAATTCTTTTAGAATAAGTTATTAACTATAAAGCTATTAAAAAATATAATATAAAAAGTATTTCCATTAACTTTTTCTATTATTTATTAAAGTTAAATATAATTATTAAATACTAAGACTTTTAGATAGAGAGGTAGATGCTATCTTCTTCTAGGTTTTTTTAATTACTAATTATTTCTTTAGTTACCTATCTTCTATAAGAGTAGAAGAAATATTATTTATTTTTTAGATATAATTATCAATAGTAGTTAATTATTTAGTATATATCTAGTTTATCTTTTAAAACTCTCTAATAGTTAATTTAAGTATAGGGGTATAATTATACCCCTATACTTAAATATATACTTCTTACCTATATCTTATAAGTTCTTCTTTATTTTCCTTAAAATATTTTAAGGAAAATAAAGAAGAACTTATAAGATAAGAAACTAATAGGTAGAAGATCTTTAGTTCTTTAAAGTTTTTAATTCTATTAACTAGTCCTCCCTAAGCTTAAAAAATAAATAATATTTCTTCTACTTTAGCTTACTATAATCCTATATAATTTAGATTATTCCTAGATCATTATAAGTATAAGTAATCTAGTATTTTTATAATCTCATATATTTCTATAGTTTATATAGATATTTCCCTTCTAAGCTCTCCTTAGATTACTTATACTTATAATGATCTAGGAATAATCTAAATTATATAGGATTATAGTAAGCTAAAGTAATTTAAGGAGAGCTTAGAAGGGAAATATCTATATAAACTATAGAAATATATGAGATTATAAAAATACTAGATTACTCCTAGATTATTATAAATATTATATATACCTTATTATTTTTAAAATAATATATATATTATTTTAAAAATAATAAGGTATATATAATAAGTAAAGAATCTTCTTAATATATAAAGTAAATTATAGGTTTTTAGGGACAAAGACTAAAGGAGGGGAGGTATTATATTATAGCTATAATATAATACCTCCCCTCCTTTAGTCTTTATCTTTAAAGATAAAGACTAGTTAATAGAATTAAAAACTTTAAAGAACTAAAGATCTTCTACTATATAAGATTATAATATATTATAATCTTAATACTAGCTTATTAACAATATTAAGTAGATATAACTAGTAATAGGATTAAGATATTGTCTATTAGTAGTAAAGTAAGGTAGTTAAGATTAGTAGAAAAGGATAAATAGTACTTCCTCTATTTAAAAGTCTTATATAGTAGAATAGATTATATAATAGGGTCTTTTAATAGTAAATTAGCTAGTATTAAGATTAAAATACTATATATATAGTATTTTAGTTTTAATATCTAATAATTTAATTATATTAGCTAAGTTTAAATAATTGTAGAAAGATTTGGAAAAAGCTCTATAGGTATAGTTATATTTACTTAATATTGTTAATAAGCTACTACTATTAAAAAAGTCTTTTTCTTTATAGTTTTTAAAAAATCTTAAAAGATAAACTAGATATATACTAAATAATTAACTACTATTGATAATTATATCTAAAAAACAAATAATACCTTCTCTATCTTAGCTATATATAGCTATTTTAGACTAATACTATTAATAATATTAAATAAATATAACTATACCCTTATAGAAGATAGGTAACTAAAGAAATAATTAGTAATTAAAAAAACCTAGAAGAAGATAGCATCTACCTCTCTATCTAAAACTCTTTACTTTAATATTATTAATAGTATTAGTCTAAAATAGCTTTTTAAATAGTAAAGTAATTATATTAAGAAACTTATAATAGTTTTCTATAGCTACTAAAACTTAATTACTTATAATAAGTATATTTATAGACTTTTCTTTATTAAATTTAGTTAGCTTTTTAGAATACTTATATTTATTATTTTATTTTTTAATAAATATATCTTCTTAGTAAAATATTAAAGTAAAGCTTATATTAATTATCTCTTTTATATAGAAGCTTATAAGTATAGTTATTTAATCTTAAATATAAATAGATATCCTAATAATATAGAAGATAATAATAATTTTAATTATAATATTAATTTCTTTAATAAAGATTACTAGAAAGCTATTAGAGGTAATAGTTTATTATAATAATATTTTATTTTAGTATTTAGAAAATAACTTTTTATTTTTAGTTTTCTATTTTTAAAAAAATAGTAAAACTTAAATTAGTTAATTAATAAGATTAAAAAATAAAAATAAAAATAATTTATAAAAAGAAAATTAGTTAAAGAAAATTTAATAGTAAAAAATAAGATTAATAAAAAAAAATTTTCTTTTTAGTTAATTACTATTAATATTATATTATATTATTTTTTACTATTTTAATCCTCTCTTTAATCTATAAAGTCCTTATACTTATCTAGATTAAATTCTAATTTCTCTAGAAGTTAAATTTTAAAATATAATAGAAAATTATAATTATTATCTTCCTTTAGAATTTTTTTAACTTTAAATTCTTCTTTTTTTATAGATTTTAATAATTTAAAATAGCTTTTACTATCTTAGTTTAAATTTATTTTTAGTAGATATATTATTTTATTTTATATTATTATATAAAAGAACTAGATTATTAAATTTAAATAGCTCTATCTTCTTTTTATAAATATTATTTTTATTTATTTTCTAAACTAGTTTTTTTTAATATTCTATAGCTCTTTATTTTACTAATTTTATATTAGTCTCTTTTTATTTAAAGATCTTAATTTATAATAAGATAAACTAAATATAATTTATAACTTCTTCCTAGTTAATTAACTTTTATATAAGAATTTAGACTTCTATTAGTAATATTAACTTATATTTAAAGACTAGATAAAATAGGCTATATCTTATTAATATTCTAATAATAATTTTATTAGCTAATAAAATAAAATTAAAAAGCTTTATTTATTTTCTTTTTCTTTTTTCTAATTTTATAAAAATATTAGTAAAAATATAATAACTAGCTTTAACTATTTTATTTACTAGAAAGTTATATACTATAATCTATATTTAATAGATTTTATATTTTTTTAATAGCTTTATTAATTCTACTTTATTTTCTAGGCTACTATTAATAATAATACTTAGTAATAATTTAAAAAAACTAATAATTAACTTTAAAAACTATTTAATAATATTTTTTACTATAGTATTTATAAGACTAGTAACTACTATATATTTTATTAAATTATATCTAGCTTCTACTAGGAAATAATATCTATAATTAGAAAGTATATATTAGATATTAATATAGACTTTTTAAAAAGGGTAGTTTAGGGAGGTTAGTATTATTTAATCTTAATATCTTCTAATATTAAAGCTCTAATATTCTAAATAGTTTTTATATCTTTCTACTATCTAGCTCTAAAGGCTTTCCTAATAATAAAACCTATTAATTAGCTAATTTATATTATCCTTCTCCTTATAGCCTAGTTTCTAATATAGTTTTTACTAAATAGCTTTCTTCTCTTTTTTACTTTTAATTATTTTTCTTTTTTTATAATTATTATTACTTCTTAGCTATAAGATATCTAATTTAACTTAAAATTTAAAAATTTTATTTTTAAAAATATAAAACTATTTAGTAATTATACTACTTAGCTTTTTAAAGAAAAGTAGGAATTAGGTAATTTATTAATATTTATCTAGATAGCTTTTATTAAGAAATTATAAGATCTCTATATATAAAATCTATTAATTAATAAATTTATTTAAGTTTTACTTATTCTCTTTCTCCTATATATTAGATAGGTTAGGTTCTTTTTTTAAGAGGATATCTACTATTATTATTATCTTTTCCTTAGATATAATAGATTTTAAAATTAAATAGTTAAATATATATAATCTATTAAGTAATTAGAGTATTTAAGATTTTAGAGGATTACCTATTAAGCTAGTAAATAAGAACTTAATAATTAGTTTTAAAAATAAAATAGATTTCTATTAAATAAGTTTAAAGCTTATAGAAAGTAGCTAGTATTTTTTAATATTTCTATTTTATCTAATTATAATTCTACTTTACTAATATCTATATTCTATTTTTAAATTTTATAAAATATTATTCTATTTTAAAAAATTAAACTAAAATAGTTTTTTATTTTAATAGTAAAATATTAATAATTAAATAAATTAACTTAATATCTATAAAATAATTTAAAACCTTTAAAATTAATTTAGATAAAAGAACTTTTTTTAAAAAATCTATAGTTTTTTATTAATTATTAGTTTAGATAAAAGTAGTTCTCTTTTTTAAAAGCTTAGTAAAAGATAATATTATAATATATTTAAATACTTAGATCTTATAAAACCTAATAATATTAAAAAATTATTAGATATTTTTAATATTTTT
>NW_015971847.1:0-1159 GCF_000732125.1 Scedosporium apiospermum
AAATAATATATATTAGTAATAATAATAATAATAATAAGAGTTTAAAAAGCTAATTAGTAAAAGATTTTAATATATTTATAGATAGAATAATAAAATAATAGAAATAAATTAATAATATTAAAGAAAAATATAGTAAATAAAAAAAGGAAATTTATAAATTATAAATAAAGTAAAAGATAATAAATAAAAAATAGTAAAAAATAAAGTTAATAATAAAGGAAAATAATATAATATTTTAAATAAAAAATAAAGATTTAAAAATAGAAATTAAGATTTTAAAAAAATAGATTAAAAAGATAAGTAAGAATATAAAATAAAAGAGAAGTAATAATAATAATAATTAAAATTAATAGAAGAAAAAGAAGTAAAATAGAATAGTAAGAGATATACTAAAGGAGCTTAAAAAAGGAAAGAAGTTTATTAAGAAAATTTAAATATAAAAAAAGTTAATAAAGAAAAGTAAGAAGTAGTAAAAAAAAGAAAGTAAAGATATTAGAAATTAAAACCTAGTAAAAAAATAAGAAATAAATAAATAATAGTAAAATTAAAAAATTTTCTTTTAAAATAGAAAATAAAGTTATTAGTAATAATAACTTATAATAAAAGAGGGGGGTATTTATTATATAAATAAAAAGTAATAAAAAGTAAAACTAATAATTTTAAGATCTAGTATCTATTAGAATTAATTATTATTAATTCTAATTAAGAGTAGAACTTCTTTAAGTATAACTAATATATATAAGAAGTATTTTTAATATATATTTTCTAGAGGAGAGAATTAACTTTTTACTATTATAAACTATTAATATATAACTTATAACTATTAAGATCTTTATATTTACTATAACTAGTAGAGCTCCTTCTTAATATTAATAGTATTACTATTATAGGAGTATCTATTATAATATTTATAGTATTAGTATAGTTATTATTTTATAGTTTTAAAGAGTTTATAAATTATATTTTTTTAAAATAGATATTTTAATTAGTTTTAATTTTAATTAGGTTAGTTTTAGTTTAGGAGTTAATAATATTTTAATTATTAATAAAATTATTATATTATTAATATTATCTAATAATTTAATAACTTTTATTTAATAGTTTATAAGTTATTATATTTAATATTTAATTTTATTTTAATATTTTAATATAAAACTTA
>NW_015971847.1:2669-10080 GCF_000732125.1 Scedosporium apiospermum
AAAATAAAGTTATTAGTAATAATAACTTATAAAAAAAGGAGGTATTTATTATATAAATAAGAAGTAATAAAAAGTAGAACTAATAATTCTTAGATCTAATATTTACTAGAACTAATTACTATTAATTTTAATTATAATAAGATTAAAAAAGTATTAATTACTTAATTTTACTTTATATTTCCTTTTAATAACTTTAAAGTTACTTTCTAATTTTAAATAATTATATCTTAATTATTTTTATATATAAAAATATTATAAAATATTATAAAAATATATAAAAAGTATTAGAATATAATTTTAAAAAAATCTATTAAATTAGTACTTTATATACTACTTTTTTACTTTAATTACAATCTCTAGCTATTTTTTCATCTCACCTACTAGCTTCTACAATATCTTAACTTTAATATCTTCTTATACCTCTACTATAATTATTCTTAGTACCTAGAGACTTTTATAGTTCTTTAGTATATCTACTAAGTCTAGCTAAAGCTTATAAATATATTCTTTAAATACCTTCTATAAGTTTTTAATAAGGTTAAGATTAGGTAAATATAGTAGCTAATTAATTAGTTCTACCTTATTCTCTTCAGCCTACAAAATTAACTAATCTTAGACTATTTAAGCTATATATATAAAAATATTATCTTAAATCAAAATACTACTAGGCTTATATATTATTAAAAGTATCTCTTTAAGGAAGTTATAGATAACTTACCTAATAACCTCTCTATATAGAAAATCAGGGTCTTCTAGTATTTTATTAATATAATATAATTATAAAATAAAAATATAGCTTAGAATATCTATAAATACCTTATTAGCTTACTCTTTAATTAGACTACTAATTTCTCTAGTTATTTTCCTTATTTTAAATTAATTAATATTAGTTTTTAAATTAAAATATAATTAATATATTTATAGAAAATTTATTTTCAATATTACCCTTAACTATACACAATTATAGTCTCATCACTAAAGATAACCCTCTTCCACTATAATATTCCTTTACCTACATACTTCTTTATAAAGGCTAGCTTCTTCTAAGTATATTCTTCTATTAATTTTAATTATTAAATTACTACTTTATATATAATACTATATTATTAGAAGTATAATATTAGAGTAATATTTATATAAGTAAGATTAGCCTATTCTTTTAGATTCTAGATAGAAATAAAAGGGTCTCTTTTAATAATTAAGAGAATATATTTAATTTTATTAGTACTAATATAATATAGCCACCTAGATTATAGTTCTAGTTTTACTAAAGTTTAATATTTATATCTAATTACAATATTATTAACTAAGCCTAGTAGAATATAATATTTAGCTATAATAACTAAGCGAGAAATACTTATTCTATAGTCGCATATAATAAGAGTCCTCTTATAAGGTAAATAATATATTTTTCTTCTTTCTAGAGCTATTTCTAGCTATAATATGATTTTTTAAAGTTAGGGATGGGTAAAGTAGGTAATACATTCGCATCACATAATTAAAAAGTAATTAAAACTTTTTTAGTCTTACTATAAGAGCCGAACTCCCCTAAGCACAACTAATATATATAAGAAGTACTCCCAGTACATACCCTCTAGAAAAGAGAACTAACCTTTTACTATTATAAACTACTAATATATAACTTATAACTATTAAGACCTCTATACCTACTACAACTAGCAGAGCCCCTTCCTAATATCAATAATATTACTATTATAAGAGTATCTATTATAATAAAATAAGTAATTATTTAAAAAAAAGAATAGGAAAGAAAGTATAAAAAAAAAAGTAAAAAAAGCTTCTAGGTTTAAAACCTTATATATTAAGATTCCTATTAATAATTTTTAATATAATAAAAACTCTACTATATTTATTTATATTAGTAGTAGTATATCTTCTTTAATATCTATAAATTTATATAAGATCTAGACTTTATTATCTTTTAAACTAAGGCTATATAATATTTAAAATCTATATTTTTTATAAAGTTAAGTTTAATATTAGTATAATATTATTATTATATTATATTTTTAATTTTATTTTCCTTATCTATTTTCTATTTTCTTTTTTCTTTTTACCTACTTTTCTATATCTAGGTTATTTTTATAATCTTATATAAATTCTAATTATAAAAGTATTTTATAATTAACTTAACTTAATAAATATTAAAATTAAAGTAAAGAAAGTAATTATAAGATTAATATTAAAGAGAAAAGTAATAATATTAATTAGAAGCTTAGTTTATATATAAGAGTACTAGTAACTAGCTTAATAGAAGTAGAAAAAGGGTTAATATCTTAGAACTTATATTAAAAAATATAAGTTTAGAATAAAAGCTATATTAGTAATTTTATTTATAATTTTTTTATTATCTTTAATTAAGTACTTTATAAAAGTATATAATATAATATAAAAAAGCTAGTATATTAGTATAAGTAGGGGTAGTAGATAGAAAGTAATTATAAGTTTAGTATTAATAGAAAAGGAAGTAGTATTAGTTAATTAGAAACTTAATTTATATTATACTATAATACTATTTATATTATAAGATTTACTATTTTAATATACTATATTATAAATATAAGTCTTTTTAATAAGAACTATATATAGTAATATTAGTAATTAATCTAATAAAAGTAGAAAAAAAGTTAATATCTTAAAATATATATTAAAAAATATAAGTTTAAAGTAAAAGCTATATTAATAGTTCTATTTATAATTTCCTTATTATTTTTAATTAAATATTTTATAAGATTATATAATATAGTATAGGAGGTTAGTATATTAGTATAAATAGAAATTAGTAAAAAAGTAAAGGGAAAGAGCTTTTAGATAATCTAAACTATTTTTAGAATATAATTATATAAAATATTTAGAATAAAATAATTAAGTATAAAATCTAAATAAGAGAATTTAAAAGAAATAAATAAGAAGATTAAAGAAATTATAAGGAAAGTAGGTTTAAGATAATAATATAAACTTACAATTATAAAATTAATAACTTTACTAGAAGAGAGAAGATAAGGAAAATACTAAGTAATAGGTATAAAAGGAATAAAGATAGTAAGATAATATAGGATAAGAGAGGAGGAGGCTAAGATAAAGGAGTAAAGGGGGCTTTATAAAAAGTATTTACTTTAAGGAGAAAGTAAGACTTAAGAATAGGTTTAAGAGAGAGAAAAGAGGTAAAGAGTATAGTAGGTAGTATATTAGGGAATAATAAATTTATATATTTATAGTAGTAGATAGTTATAAGCTATAAGTAATTTAGTAGGGGTAAAGTGAAGGTAGTAAGAAGAATTTAGCTAATAAGGTAATATTATAGAAAGGTATAGTATGAGTAGTATATCTTTATTTACTTTTAAAAATTATTTAATAATATTTTTATTATAATATTTATATAATTAATAGCTATTATATATCTTATTAAATTATATCTAGCTTCTATTAAAAAGTAATATTTATAACTAGAAGGTATATATTAGATATTAATATAGACTTTTTAAAATAAATAATTTAAAAAAGTTAATATTATTTAATTTTAAAATCTTCTAATATTAAAGCTCTAATATTTTAAATAGCTTTTATATTTTTTTTTACTATTTAGTTCTAGAAGCCTTCCTAATAATAAAACTTATTAATAAACTAATTTATATTATCTTTTTCCCTATAGCTTAGTTTCTAATATAATTTTTACTAAATAACTTTCTTTTTCTTCTTACTACTAATTACTCTTCTTTTTCTATAACTATTATTATTTCTTAACTATAAAATACCTAATTTAACTTAAAATTTAAAAGCTTTATTTTTAAAAGTATAAAACTACTTAATAATTATATTATTTAGCTTTTTAAAGGAAAATAGAAATTAAGTAATTTATTAATACTTATCTAAATAGCTTTTATTAAAAGGCTATAAGATCTTTATATATAAGATCTATTAATTAATAAATTTATTTAGATCTTACTTATTTTCTCTTTCCTATATATTAGATAAGCTAGGTTCTTTTTTTAAGAAAGTATTTATTACTATATTATCTTTACTTTAAATATAATAAATCTTAAAGTTAAATAATTAAATATATATATATAATCTATTAAGTAATTAAAGTATTTAGGATTTTAGAAGATTACTTATTAAGCTAGTAAATAAGAACTTAATAATTAATTTTAAAAATAAAATAGTTTTCTATTAGATAAGTTTAGAGCCTATAAAAAGTAGCTAATACTCTTTAATATTCTTACTTAATCTAATTATAATTTTACTTTACTAGTATCTATACTTTATTTTTAAATCTTATAAAATATTACTTTACTCTAAAAAGTTAAGCTAGAATAGCTCCCTATCCTAATAATAAAATATTAATAGCTAAATAGATTAGTTTAATATCTATAAAATAATCTAAAACTTTTAAAATTAACTTAAATAAAAAAGCTTTCTTTAAAAAATCTATAGCTTCCTATTAATTAATAATCTAAATAAAGATAGCTTCTTTTTTTAAAAGCTTAATAAAAAGTAATATTATAATAATATATTTAAATATCTAGATCCTATAGAATTTAGTAATACTAAAAAATTATTAAATATCTTTAATATTTTTATAAGTTTATTATTTTATAATCTTTTAGATATTTTAATTAATTAAAGATCTCTTTCTATAATTATAAAAGTAGTTTACTATTTTATAAGAAGGCTTTAACTATTCTATCTTTTCTACTAAAGTTATATAGTTAGCTAGTTCTAAATTTAAAAATATCTTATTAATATTCTATAAATATTTAAAAAATATATATTCTTACTTTAAGTAATTTAAAAAGCTCTTTTTTATTATATTTACTTATTAACCCTCTTATAACTATATTATTAAAATAAACTATAATAATATAAAATATAAGATTATAAAAAACTATTATAAAGCTTTTAGTAACTATATTATTAATATAGACTTTAATAATATAAAGTAGTAAATTATATAGAATTATAGTAATAGCTTTTATAAATTACTTAATAGAATTTATAGCTCCTTAAAATAGCTTATATATCTATAGTAAATTAATAGGTAATTTAAAGGTAGTAAAGTCCTTACTTTTAAATATAAGCTTAATTTAGTTATATCTAGATAATAAATTAATTAAAAAGAGAATAATATATTATACTATAGACTTTAAAAATCTTTTAGTATTTAAAGAAATAAAGATATTATAGATTATATATTAGTTGAAAAGTTAATAGTTAGTAATTAATTAGAATCTATTATCTTTCTTCCTTATAAGGAAGATCTAGTTTTAATATACTCTATATCCCTATTCTAAGATACTTTTAATAATCTTATCTTTTAGGATATTGATAAAAATTTTAACTATCTTTAAAGGAATCTTAATTAATAGTAATTACTATACTTTATAGGGCTCTATTTATATTTCTTAAGTAAATATAACTTCTAGCTTAATTAGTTTAATTTCTATAAAGTCCTAAGCTAAGGTAGCTTTCTAATTATAGAGGATTTTAGTAAATAAGGTAAGTTTCTTAAGGGTTATTTAATCTATAATATTTTTAATAATATTTTCTAGATATTCCTTTATAAATTAAGTTTCTTTAGGGATTTTAGTAAAGTAAGATATAATAAATCTTTTATATTTTATTTTTTATAGTTATTTTTTTACTTTATTTTATATTTTTATCTTCTACTAGGGGTTAATAGTAGAGATACTTCTATTAGGAGGGGTATTATCTACTAGCTAGACTTTTAGGGCTTTTTATTTATATAAGGTTTAGATATCTATAATTACTTTAGTTTACTTTTTCTTTTTTTTCTAATCTTCTTTAAAACTATTTTTATAGAAAACCTTTCTATTATTTTATAAAAGGTATTAATTATTAAGATAACTATAGCTTTATTTTCTTATATTCTAGTATTATAGATAGGCTTAAATTTAAATTATATTTTAGTATTTAATATTTTTCTTTTTACTTATATAAGAAGGTAATAAGTATTCTAAGCTAGATGAAATAGAATCTTAGTAATTAATTATTCCTCTAGGAGAAGGTTAATAGTAATACTATTAGGGGTAGAAATAGGGGGTAAGGGTTTATAGAAGAGAGTATTAGTAGTTTTAGTAATTAGTAGAAGAGAGCTTTAGTTAGAAAATAGAAGTATTAGGTAATTAAAGAGAAAGTCTTTTCTAACTAAAACCTTCTAATCTTATTTCCCTTTTTATTAATAAGAGTAGGTAAGTTAAGAAGTAGTATTATAAACTAAACTCTATCTATAATTATTTTACTTTTTATAAGCTTATTATTATTATTATAGTTAAAAGTAAATTTTAAAATATAGATAAAAGATATCTTAAGTAGTAAAGGTATTATAACTTATAAGTCTTCTATAATAAAAACCTTAAAGTTAATTTTATATCTTCTTAATTATAAAGTTATATTAGCTTACTCTTAAAGTTTAAAAGGCTAGCTTCTATTAAAAACTTAGTATATTATTTTTAACTACTTATATATAATCTTATTAGCTCTTATATAGCTCTTATAGATTATACTAAGCTTAGTTTTAATATCTATTATTTTAATAATATCTTTATTTATCTTAGCTTTAATCTTAATTTAGATATATAAGGATTACTAAATTAAACTAATATTCTTAAAAGTAAAAAAATTTAATATAAAGGCTTTTAGGTTTCTTAATATAAAATCCTACTAATTATTATCTTCTATAGTAGTAGATATTATTTATATATAAGGGAGGCTATTTCTAAGGATATCTTATACTTAATCTCTATTTTAATTAAATTTTAAATTTAATATATTATTAGTATTAGCTAGTATATATTAGAAATTGCTAATTACTAAGTTAAAGATAGCTTTTAAATAGTAAATAATTAGATCTTAATTTCCTTTTCTTTATTATTAAGTTTTTTTTTTAAAATTAGTTTACTAAAAAGATAGTAAGTTTTAATTCCTTTAAGTATATTAGTAATCCTATACTATATTAGATCTTAGATTTTAAAAAAAGTATTAATTTTTAAATTAATATCTTAATAGTATTATCTATTATTTACTATATAATAGTAGATTTAACTAAAATTTAAAGGAAGTTAAGCTATTATAATTATTTTACTATCTTATTATTTATAAAGGTAACTACTAGGTTTACCTTTATAAAAACTAACTAATTAATAATTAGTAATTCTATCTCTAGCTCTTATTCTTATTTAAAAAAGCTCTTAAATAGTTTTTTAATAGTTACCCTTTACTTTTTATAAGCTCTTACTATAATGATATAGAAATCTTCTTTACTTAAAAGATTTATAATACCCTCTTTTATAATAAATTATTATTAAAGAATACTATTTTCTTTAAATAAGTAAACTTTAATAAAGTTTATTATAGCTATTTTAAATTCCTT
>NW_015971848.1:0-1114 GCF_000732125.1 Scedosporium apiospermum
TCTTCTACTAATTAACTTATTCTTATAAGTTATCTTTCTTATCTAGTAATTCTAACTTATATTCTAGTTTAAGGTCTTTTAAAGTCTATAAGTAGTAGGATTATTATTTAATAGTACTTTATAGATCTAATAAGTATTATACTACTTCTTATTTTAGTTATTTAAAATCTAATTTTTTTTTATTATTTCTAAGATTTATTAAAATATTTTTTCTTCTAGGTTTTTAATAATTTCTTAGAAAATCTTCTTTTCTTTTTCTTTTTTAAAAGCTATATAATAGCTAATTAATAGATTAGTAAACTATTCTTCTTATTTTTAATTTATTTCTTTTACTAAGCTTTTAATCTTCTTCTTAAAAATTTCTTAAAATTTTATTAATTCCTTCTTAATACTAATTTTAATATCTTTTATAAAATTAATCTATTCCCTTAAATTATTAATTTATTATTAAAATTCTATTTAAAAATCTTTACTATAGAGTATTATTTCTAATTAATTAACTTAGTTTAAAATATTAAAAATAACTTTTTATTATCTTTAGATTTATAGGTTTATATTTTAAAGGGTATAATATAATTAATTAATTTATCTTTATAAGTTAATTAAATTACTTTTTATATCTATATTTTATTTTATTTATATAGGGTTCTTTTTATTAGTATTCCCTTTTACTCTTTTCTATACCTATTCTCCTTATATAGCTACTTTAGATTAGTATTATTCTCTTCTTAATTAGACTTTCTACTAATAATTTTCCTATCCTTTATTATAAAGTTAGTAGCCTATTAGTAGCTCTAAGGTATTTTTCTATACTTATATCCTAATTTCTTTATCTATTTAGAAGTTATTTTTTAATCTTCCTAATTTAGGTTTATTTATATTAAGTTATTTAATAAATTTAATATATAAAGTTACCTCCTTTCTAGTTTTTATAAGTTCTTTTAGCTCTAATTTATATATAAGCTATTATAATAAGTATAATATTTAATAATAATATTAATATACTTTTTTATAATATTATTTATAAGATAGGTCTTCTAATATTAAAATTTTAAACTTTTTTAATAGTTTTTATTAGATTTCTTTAATATAGTTTTTAATTTTTAAGATCTTA
>NW_015971848.1:2232-12534 GCF_000732125.1 Scedosporium apiospermum
TTTTATTATATATACTTATTTATATTTTCTTTCTTTTAATAGATAATTTAAATTTTTTATAATAAGTATTTTAAAATAGATTATTATTTTAAAAGCTTTTAGTTTATTTAAAGATAATTCTTTTAATTAATACTTCTTAAAAGCTAAGTTATTTTCTAGGTTTTATTTAGTTTTATTTTAAGTAAGCTAATTAATTACTTAATTAATCTATAAGTTTTTTATTTATAGTTATAATATTTCTAATATAATAAGGTAATTTACTATCTAAGTAATATTAAAGGAAATATTATTAATTTTTCTAGTAATAGTAATATAGAAGTATATAGTCTTAATATTTACTATTCTACTTTTATATTTAACTAGTATCTTATTATATATATTTAGAATATAAAGCTAATCTTTTATAATCTATAGGAGTTCTAATTTATTAATAATTATAAGTAAAATAAAGTTTCCTTATATTTTATTATCTATTAGAGTTATAAATTTTTAGTTTACTAAAGTAACTAGTATTTTTAAATAATAGATCTATTATCCTTCTATAATATTTATTTTTTAGATATTCCTTTAAGATCTAAATCTTATTATTTAAGTAACTTTTTTAATAACTAATAGTATATTATTATATTATTATCTTTATAAGCTAGCTAGCTATTATTATAGTTTCCTAATTTTTTTATATTATATTTACTAGGCTTTCCTTAGTTCTAATACTTCTTATTAATTATTAACTAAGTTATATATAAACTCTAGTTATTTATTAGCTTCTTTATCTAGTTCTTTTTTAATCTAGTTAAGTTATTTTATTAGGTTTTTTTTTTTATTTAATAGTTCTAGTCTATATTTTAATTTAGGGTTATCTAAGGTTTATAAGTAGTAGGATTATTATTTAGTAGTAATTTATAGGTCTAATAAGTATTATATAGCTTCTTATTTTAGTTATCTTAAATCTAATTCTTTTTTTATTATTTTTAAGATTTATTAAAATACTTTTTCTTTTAAGTTTTTAATAATTCCTTAAAGGATTTTTCTTTTCTCTTCTTCTTTAAAAATATTATAATAGCTAATTAGTAGATTAGTAAACTATTCTTTTTATTTTTAATTTATTTATTTAGTAAAATCCCTACCTCTTTCTTTAAAGTCTTTTTAGAGCTTTACTAGCTACTTCCTAATACTAGCTCTTATATTTTCTATAAAATCAATTTATTTTCTTAAGTTATTAATTTACTATTAGAATTTAACCTAAAGGTCCTTATTATAGAGTATATATTATAGTTTATTAACTTATATTTTTAAGTTAGTAATAATTTTATAATATATTTAAGTTTATTTATTTAAGCTAAATAAGCTTTTTTATTAATTTTTAATCTTATCTTTTATATTTTTTATAAAAAGCTTAGTTTTCTTTTATAGTTTATTATTATAGAGGTCTTATTATAATAAATTAATTTATTTTTATAAGTTAATTAGATTATTTTCTATATCTATATTTTTTTTATTTATATAGTATTTCTTTTATTAATATTCCCTTTTATTTCCTTTTATATTTATTTTTTTATATAGCTACTTTAAACTAATATTATTTTCTTTTTAATTAGATCTTTTACTAATAGTCTTCCTATCTTTTATTATAAAGTTAGTAGCCTATTAGTAGCTCTAGAGTATTTTTCTATATCTTAATAGTTTATTAATATAAACTTCTTAGTTTATCTTTATTTAAGCTAAATTATTAGATAGATCTAGTATATAAAATTATTTTTCTTTTTATTTTTACTAGTCCTTTTAGCTCTAATTTATATATAAGCTATTATAGTAAATATAATATTTAGTAGTAGTATTAATATACTTTTTTATAATATTATTTATAGAATAAGTCTTTTAATATTAAAATTTTAAACTTTTTTAATAATTTCTATTAAGTTTTTTTAATATAGTTTTTAATTTCTAAGATTTTAGTAATTTTTTCCTATTATATTATTTTAAAAGTTTAAGATTTTTTAAAATATTATCTAGCTCCTTTTTTTTTACTTTAATAGGTAATATAGCTATTATTATAATATATAGTCTATAATAAAGATTTGTAATCAATTATACTAGCTCCTAATTATTAAGCTTTTTCTTTAAATACTAATTTCTAAATTTTCTTTCTATTAGGTTTTTTATAACCTAGCTTAGGCTTATACTTTATTTAGTATTTTTATATAAAATATCTATACTTTCTATATAGAAAGCATTTACTAATCTTATTTTTAAGTAACTTAGAAATAATATTTTTATTATTAGTTTCTAATTCTATAGGTCTAGAGTAAGTTTTCTATAAAATATTATTATTACTTTATTTCTACTTAATATTAATAAAGGCCTATAGTTTATAGATCTTTATTATAATATTTTAACTTCTCTTCTATTACTATTACTTATATAGTTAGTTATTAATTTTAATAGTACTTTTTATATACTTAGTTAGTTATATTAGTTTTTTAAGCTTATAAAGTTTATTTTTAACTTCTTCCTTAAGTCTATTATAAAAGTAAGTTATTAGGGGCTTATCTCTTTAGTTAAGATATATAGTAATCTACTTAAACTTAGTTATATACTTAATAATAGATCCCTTTTAGCTTAACTTTTTAAATTATTAAATTATAACCTATTATTTATTAAGCTTCCTAAAAGCTTTCTTAAGAGCTTCCTTAAATATTTTATAATTATTAAAGATTTTAATAATTTCTACTTTTTACCTAATTTTATTATTCTCTAAGTAATTTTAAAAAATTAATTTAAACTAAATAAGTATATTATTTATAAAATACTAAACTATAGTAGTAACTTTATTAGCTTTAGTATAAAGCTACTTTTTATAATATTATAAATAGGTTTTTATCTAAATTAAAAATCTTTATAGCTTTTATTAGTTCCCCTTATACTTATCTAGTATTATAATCTTAAACTTTAGTTTATTAAATATTTATAGCTAGATAGTAAGTACCTAGGGGATTCCTTATATTTTTAGGTTATTATAGAGCTATTAGATTATCTATTTTATATAAATAATATATTAATTAAGTTCCCTATTTTTTTTATTTTAATAAGTAATAAACTTATTAATTTTTACTAATTTCTTATTAATATCTTTTATTTTAGTAATCTAGTCTTTAACCTTACTATACACCTCCTTAATAGTAGTAGTATAGTTATAGTTATTATTAGAGTCTTTTTTATTATTTATAAGTAGAGTAATTACTTTTTATATCTTAATTTTATTATCTAACTTAAGGTTTAGAGTAGTAAATAGCTTTCCTTTCTTAAATACTATAATTTCTAGGTATTAGTACTACTTAATAAAGTTACTTACTAAATAAGAATAATTAATATATTATAATCTTAATATTAGCTTATTAATAATATTAGATAGATATAACTAGTAATAAGATTAAGATATTATTTATTAGTAGTAGAGTAAGGTAGTTAAGTAGTATTTATAAGATATAGGTAAGAAGTATATATTTAAGTATAGGGGTATAGTTATATTTAAATTAACTACTAGAGAATCTTAGAAGATAAACTAGATATATAAAGTAAATTATAGTTTATATAGATATTTCCCTTTTAAGCTTTCCCTAGATTACTTTAGCTTACTATAATCCTATATAATCTAGATTACTTTTAGATTATTGTAAGTATAGGTAATCTAGTATTCTTATAATCTAGTATACTTCTATAGTTTATCTTTTTCTACTAGTCTTAACTGCCTAGCCTTCTGTCTTGGCTATGTGTGGCCGTGATATCCCTTAAGCTTATTATAAATACTAATATATCTACTATTACTTAGCTCTTCTAATATTTAATCCTTCTTACTTTTATAGTAAATATTAATATTATTATATAGTAAATATCTTATAGTTCTTATACCTTTAGTAACTTTTCCTATTTACTAATATAGGGAACTTATTTTTTTTATAGCTTATATTAGAAGTATTTTTTATAGGGTATAGAAAATAATTAGTTATAGGTTAGCTAAGATTTCCTTAAAATTATTAGGTACTCTAGGAGTGGGATTATATATGTATATGTAGTGTAGGTGTAGCCTGCTACTTTAATTAGCTACTTTAATTATAATTATACTACTATTACCTAGCCCTTCCTATACTTAAGTAAATATCTTATAGTTCTTATACCTTTAGTAACTTTTCCTATTTACTAATATAGGGAACTTATTTTTTTTATAGCTTATATTAGAAGTATTTTTTATAGGGTATAGAAAATAATTAGTTATAGGTTAGCTAAGATTTCCTTAAAATTATTAGGTACTCTAGGAGTGGGATTATATATGTATATGTAGTGTAGGTGTAGCCTGCTACTTTAATTATAAAATAGGCTATCTCCTAGATTACTACTTCCTCTATAGTAGCTAATACTTTTCTAATTACTTAGGAAGGGATAGAGATAATAAAGATATTAAAGTCTTTAATTAGGTCTTTACTTATAATAGTATAGTATAAGTAGCTTTTATCTATAAGAATATAGGTAAGGTCTTAGTTATTAATAATAATAGAAATAATTATAAATTTAACTTCTATTTTACTATTAAATTCTTCTATCTAGGCTATAGCTAAGTATTATTCTAAGGCTTAACTTTGCTATAGAGCTATTCTTTTCCTTATGTAGGGCTATCTTTATTATTTAACTCCTTAAATAGTAGAATACTATAAGTAATATTAATTTTAATTTTCTTCTTTAAGGATATTACTAGAATATATAGGTATATAGCTATAAAGTAGTTATTATCTTTATAGTAGAAATAATACCCTTCCTTTTAATACTTCTCCTTTTTCTTCTTTAGGACCTACCTAGCCCTTTTAGCTTTTAAGCTAGTATAATTACTATTATAGTACTAGCTAGTATTTTTATTTAAGGTATAGATTATTTTTATCTAGATATCCCTATCTAAGTCTATTAGTAAAGACTAGTTTTTCTTAGGAGAGCTAGTAAAATAATATAATAGTAGGCCTGTACCTAGGGGGTATAGACTATTCCTTAGAGAGTAGAGTTACTTTTTATATAGGGTTTAGAAAGCTAGGGTTTACTTATAAGCTTAAATAATAGAATAAAGTTTAGTAATAAACTTATTATAATCTATTAATATCTATATTATAATTAGTTAAGTAATAAGGCTTAGGGATAATATACTTTATAGCTATAAGAAGTAGGATCTATTATCTTAACCTATACTACCTACTTAAATAAAGACCTCTTTAAATTCTAGGAAGAACTAAGAGAATTATTAGCTATCTTTTTATATTAGCTTATAGAGATAGTTCTATATATCTAGCTATATTTAAATATTTCTAAATATCTAGATAAGGTACTAGATAAAGTCTATAGGGTTAAAATTATTATATAAATTACTAGTAGTTTAGAAGAAGTAGATTTATTATTACTAATATATAGTAAATAATAACAAATCTAATATTATTATTCTCTACTATCTATATCAAAGATATCTAGCATTTTAGTATTATTTTTCTTAAATATATAGTTAAAAGATAATTATTAATCTACTTTTCTATATTTAAACTCTTATTTATATTCTTTTTCTTATTTATTAAAACTTTTATTAAATTTTCTTTTATTTTTACCTTCTTTTTTTATTAATTTAATAGTTAATTTTTTAATTACTTCTCTTTCTTTTAAAAGAAAGAGAAGTAATTAAAAAATTAACTATTAAATTAATAAAAAAAGAAGGTAAAAATAAAAGAAAATTTAATAAAAGTTTTAATAAATAAGAAAAAGAATATAAATAAGAGTTTAAATATAGAAAAGTAGCTTTATACTAAACTACTACTACCCCTAGTATACCCCTACCTAGTATAGTAGCAGCTCTACTACTTAGTAACTACAGCGACTAGCAGCTAAAACTAGCCCTCACCTCAGTTATCTAAAAATAGCACCACCTATAAGCAAATAACACCTATAACATATAAGCACAGGTTCCTATAAATTCTACTATAGTAGAATTTATAGGAACCTGTGCTTATATGTTATAGGTGTTATTTGCTTATAGGTGGTGCTATTTTTAGATAACTGAGGTGAGGGCTAGTTTTAGCTGCTAGTCGCTGTAGTTACTAAGTAGTAGAGCTGCTACTGTGCTAGTGGCTACTGCCTCTAGGAGGGGGGAATGTCTTTGGCTAGTACTAAGTACTAGCTCCCTGCTTTTATAAGGTATAGCTTTTTTATAATAAGGTTATTAATTAAATTTAAATATAGTAATTAGTTTAAAATAGTAAAAACTTTAAAGCTTTATATAAAAGCTAATTATTTAAACTTCTAAAATATTATTATAAACTTATATATTATTTTTTTAGCTTTTAATTTAAGGAAGCTAAGAAAGTATATTTATAGAGTTATAGAAAAATAAAATTTTAATAGAAAGAAGATATCTAAAATATTAAAGACTATTAGATATTAAATTATATATAAATATATATATATAAATTTAATAAATATTATTAATTTTAAAAGTTTAAAGTTTATTTAATTATTAGAAGAGATTAGTAGATAAAATATAAAGATAATATTTATATTATTATATTTATAGTAAAATTATTTTAAATTATTATAGTTATTATTATTTAATTTAATCTTAAACTAATGTAATTTAATATAATTAATATCTTTATAAATATAATACTAAATAAAATAATATATATAAGATTACTATTTAGCTTTAAATAACCTAAAAAAGTCTATTAGTTTAAGAAAGCCTTCTATAATTTAAAATAATTATTATTATTATAATATAAAAAGCTAAAAAGTATTTTAATATTAATAGATTTTAAATTTATAATCTATAAGCTATATTATTTAATTAGAAAAGAAGTAATTATCTTTTTCTATATAAATAATATTAGTTTTATATATAAGAAAAAAGATAAAAAGGAGGCTTATAAGCTAATAAAATAGCTATAAAATATTATAAGCTTATAGGAAAAAAAGATCTCTAATAGTTTCTTAAAATTAAAATTATTTATAATAAAAAGAAAAGGAAAATCTATCTAAGCTAGAAATTATATTATAAAAAGATTAGTAAGCTAGTAAAAATAATTTTTATTTATAAAACTCTTATAAAAACTAAGAAATTATTTTTTTAAAATAAAATAATAATTTTTATTTTAATTAACTAATATTAGAAAAAGATAAACTCTATTTTATATATAACTATAATTATAAAATTAGATATAATATTTATAATATTAAGAGCTACTAAGTTTATAAAAAATTCTAGTTTAATATATTATAAAATAGTAGATTAAATATTTTAATATCTTAAAAGTATAAAATTATTAGCTTTAACTTTAAGAAATAAATATCACAACATAGCCGCGACCAGGTCACAAGGAAGCAGTATAGCACAGCAAAATAAAGGATCACATAACAGAGGAGTTAGATAGAACCAAGTCTAACTAGTCAATCAAATAAAAATCTAATAGAATAGTTAAACCTCTAACTAACTAATTAGTTAAGTAGGAATACAACTAACTAAGGAAGAGCTTAGAAGGGAAATATCTATATAAACTATAGGTTCTACTATATATCTAGTTTATCTTTTAAGACTCTCTAGTAGTTAATTTAAATATAACTATACCCCTATACTTAAATACATACTTCTCACCTATATCTTATAAATACTACTTAACTACCTTACTCTACTACTAATAAACAATACCTTAATCCTATTACTAGTTATATCTACTTAATATTATTAATAAACTAGTATTAGGATTATAATATATTAACTATTCCTATTTAGTAAGTAACCTTATTAAATAATATTAATACCTAGGAATTATAGTATTTAAGAAAGGAAAGCTATCTATTACTCTAAATCCTAAATCAGATAATAAAGTCAAAATATAAAAAGCAACTACTCTACTTATAGATAATAGAAAAGACTTTAATAATAACTATAACTATACTACTACTATTAAGAAAATATATAGTAAGGTTAAGGATTAGATTACTAAAGTAAAAGATATTAATAAGAAACTAGTAAAGATTAATAAGTTTACTATCTACTAAAATAAAAAGAATAGGGAACTTAACTAATATATTACTTATATAAAATAGATAATCTAGTAGTTCTATAATAACCTAAAAATATAAAAAATCCCCCAGATACCTACTATCTAGCTATAAGCATTTAATAAACTAAAGCTTAAGATTATAGTACTAGATAAATATAAGAAAAACTAATAAAAGCTATAAGGATTTTTAACTTAGATAAGAACCTATTTATAATACTATAAAAAATAACTTTATATTAAAGCTAATAAAGTTACTATTATAGCTTAATACTTTATAGATAATATACTTACCTAGTTTAAACTAATTCTCTAAAATTATTTAGAAAATAATAAAATTAAGTAAAAAATAGAAACTATTAAAATCTTTAATAATTATAAAATATTTAAAGAAGCTTTTAAGAAAGCTTTTAGAGAACTTAATAAATAATAGGCTATAATTTAATAACTTAAAAAGTTAAACTAGAAGAGATCTACTACTAAGTATATAACTAAGTTTAAGTAAATTACTATATACCTTAACTAGAGAAATAAGCTCCTAATAACTTACTTCTATAATAGACTTAAAAAAGAAGTTAAAAATAAACTCTATAAGCTTAAAAAGCTAATATAACTAGCTAAATATATAGAAAATACTATTAAAATTAATAACTAATTATATAAGTAATAGTAATAGAAAAGAGGCTAAAGTACTATAATAAAGACCTATAAACTATAGGCCTTTATTAATACTAAGTAGAAATAAAATAATAATAATATTTTATAGAGAACTTACTTTAAATTTATAAAATTAGAAACTAGTAATAAAAATATTATTCCTAAGTTACTTAAAAATAAGATTAGTAAGTACTTCCTATATAGAAAATATAGATATTTTATATAAGAATACTAAATAAAATATAAATCTAAGCTAAATTATAAGAAACCTAATAAAAAGAAAACTTAGAAATTAGTACCTAAAAGAAAAACTTAATAATTAGGAGCTAGTATAGTTAATTATAAATCCCTATTATAGACTATATATTATAATAATAGCTATACTACCTACTAAAGTAAAAAGGATAGAGCTAGATAATATTTTAAGAAACCCTAAACTTTTAAGATAATATAATAGGAAAAGATTATTAAGATCTTAAAAATTAAAAACTATATTAAAGAAACCTAATAAAAACTATTAGGAAAATTTAAAACCTTAATATTAGAAGACCTATCCTATAAATAGTATTATAAAGAAGTATATTAATACTACTACTAAATACTATACTTATTATAATAGCTTATATATAAGTTAGAATTAGAAGAACTTATAAAAATTAAAGGGGAGGTAATTTTATATACTAAACCTATTAAATAACTTAATATAAATAAACCTAAACTAAAAGGATTAAAGAATAACTTCTAAGTAGATAAAGAAATTAGGATATAGGTATAGAAAAATATTTTAAAGTTACTAATAAGCTATTAATTCTATAATAAAAAATAGGAAAACTATTAATAGAGAATCTAATTAAGAAGAGAATAGTATTAATCTAAAGTAGTTATATAAAGAGAATAGGTATAAAAAGAAGTAAAAGGGGGTATTAGTAAAAGGAACTTTATATAAGTAAAATAAAATATAGATATAGAAAGTAATTTAATTAACCTATAAGGATAAATTAATTAACTATATTATATTTTCTAAGATATAAATTTATAAATCTAAAGATAATAAAAAATTATCTTTAATACTTTAGACTAAGTTAATTAATTAGAAATAATATTTTATAGTAAAGATCTCTAAATAGAATTTTAATAATAAATTAATAACTTAAGGGAATAGATTAATTTTATAAAAAATATTAAAATTAGTATTAAAAAAAAATTAATAAAATTTTAAGAAATTTTTAAGAAAAAGATTAGAAGTTTAGTAAAAAAAATAAATTAAAAATAAAAAAAATAATTTACTAATTTACTAATTAGCTACTATATAGCTTTTAAAAAGAAAAAAAAAAGAAAGATTTTCTAAGAAATTATTAAAAACCTAGAAGAAGAAATATTTTAATAAATCCTAGAAATAATAAAAAAAAAACTAAACCTTAAATAATTAGAATAGGAAGTAATATAATACTTATTAGACCTATAAAGCACTACTAAGTAATAATCTTATTACTTATAAACTTTAAAAGATTCTAAACTAGAATATAAGTTAAAGCTATTAAATAAAAAAGATAACTTATAAAAATAA
>NW_015971849.1:0-6249 GCF_000732125.1 Scedosporium apiospermum
ATAAAGATATTATTAAAATATACTATTATAAAGTTATTTAAATATTTTTATAAGATATAATTAATTATTATTTAGAAACTTATAAAGATATTAATAAGTTTAAAAGATATAATTAAATATTTAAAGTACCCTAAGTATATTCTAAAAGTAGTTTTTTATTTATTATCTTCTTTAATATAGATTAGGTTATATACTCCTTTTAAGTTTAAAGTTATAAACTACTATACTCCTTAGAGTTTATTTTATAATTTAGTAATTAAAAGTAGTAAATATTAATTTTTAATAATAATATTATTTAATTATTAATAATCTATATATATCTATAATTTACTATTTTTTTAAGTATAAAGAAAATAAGATATCTAGCTAGTAATATTAATAGTTAGATATATTTTTTCTTTAGTATTTTTTTAATATATTCTTATAAAGCTTAGAGTTATGTTTTATTAAGGTTATAGATAGGTATAAACTTTAGTTAGGTATCTTCTTTTAGAGGTATCTTATAATTTTATTAGCTATATTTAGATAGCCTAGTATTTAGTTCTTTAATAAATACTTTATTATATTTCTAATATTCTTTTAGTATATATTATAATATTTTATTTACTATTAGTTTAATTTTAAAGTTTATAATAGCTTTTATTATATATACTNTTATAGATAGGTATAAACTTTAGTTAGGTATCTTCTTTTAGAGGTATCTTATAATTTTATTAGCTATATTTAGATAGCCTAGTATTTAGTTCTTTAATAAATACTTTATTATATTTCTAATATTCTTTTAGTATATATTATAATATTTTATTTACTATTAGTTTAATTTTAAAGTTTATAATAGCTTTTATTATATGTACTTATTTATATTTTCTTCCTTTTAGTAGGTAATTTAAATCTTTTATAATAAGTACTTTAAAATAGATTATTATTTTAAAAGCTCTTAACTTATTTAAAGATAGCTCTTCTAGTTAATACTTCTTAGAAGCTAAGTTATTTTCTAGGCCTTACTTAGTTCTATTTTAAGTAAGTTAATTAGTTATCTAATTAATCTATAGGTTTCTTATTTATAGCTATAGTATTCCTAATATAATAAAGTAGTTTACTATCTTAGTAATATTAAAAAAGATATTATTAATTTTTCTAATAATTATAATATAGAAGTATATAGTCTTAGTACTTACTACTCTACCTTTATATTTAATTAGTATCCTATTATATATATTTAGAGTATATAGTTAGTTTTTTATAATCTATAAAAATTTTAATTTATAATTATAAGTAAAATAAAATTCTCTTATACTCTACTATCTACTAGGGCTATAAATTTTCAGTTTACTAAAATAACTAGTACTTTTAGATAGTAGATCTATTATTTTTCTATAATATTTATTTTTTATATATCCCCTTAAGATCTTAATTCTATTATTTAAGTAATTTCTTTAATAACTAATAGTATATTACTATATTATTATCTTTATAAATTAGTTAGCTATTATTATAGTTTCCTAATTTCTTTATATTATAATTACAACTCTCTTCTAAGTTTAACTATTTCTTTTCTACTATTAATTAGGTCTTAGGCCAGCTCTAGCTATTTATTAGTTTCTTTCTATAGGTTCTTTTTAATTTATTTAATTTATTTTACTAAGTTTCCTTATTTATTTAATAATTTTACTTTATATCCTAATTTAAGGTTTCTTAAGGTCTATAGATAGTATACCTACTACTTAGTAATACTTTATAAGTTTAGTAAGTATTATATAGCTTCTTACTTTAACTATTCTAGATCTAGTTCTTCTTTAGTTATTCCTAAAGTCTATTAAAGTACTTTTTCTTCTAGGTTTTCAATAATTTTATAGAAAATTTTCCTTTCCTCTTCTTCTTTAAAAGTAATATAATAGCTAATTAGTAGGTTAGTAAACTATTCTTTTTATTTTTAGTTTATTTATTTTAAAAAATTCTTACTTCTCCTTTTAAAATCTTTTTAAGATTCTACTAGTTTTTCTAATTTAATAAGTCTATCTTTATTAAATTTAATTTATTTTTTTAAATTATTAATCTATTATTAAAATTTTACTTATAAGTCCTTACTATAAAATATTTTCTCTAGCTAGTTAATATAGTCTAGAGTATTAAAGATAACTTTTTATTATCTTTAAGCTTATTCTTATAAGTTATAAATACTTTCTTATTAGTTTCTAATAACTTCCTTTATACTTTTCTATAAATTAATAGTTTAAAGAATATAGTATAGTTAGTTAACTTACCCTTATAAGTTAATTAGGTTACTTTCTATATTTATATTTTATTTTACCTATATAAGATTCCTTTTACTTATTCCTCCTTTACTTCCTTTCTATACCTATTCCTCTTTTTCTATAGCCTTAGACTACTACTATTTTTATTACTATTAGACTTATTACTTATAGTCCTTTTATCTATTATTATAAAACTAATATCTTATTAGTAATTCTAATATATTCTTTTATACTTTTATTTATAGCTTTCCTAATTAAAAGTTATCTTTAGCTCTTATATCCCCTAATTTAAGTTTATTTATACTAAATTATTTAATAAGTCTAAGATATAAAGTTATTTTTCCTTAAGTTTTTATAAGCTCTTCTAATTCTAACTTATATATAAGCTATTATAATAAATATAATATTTAATAATAATAGTAATATACTTCTTTATAATATTACTTATAAAATAAATCTTCTAGCTTTAAGATTTTAAAAGTTTCTAATATTACTTTTATAATTTCTTTAATATAGTTTTTAATTTCTAGGATTTTAGTAATTTCTTCCTATTTTATTATCCTAAAAGTTTAAAGTTTCTTAAAATACTATCCTACTCTATCTTTCTTACTTTAGTAAATAGTATACTTATTATTATAATATATAGTCTATAATAAAAACTTATAATCAATTATACTAGTTCTAAATTATTATACTTTCCTTTTAAATACTAATTTAAATTTAGTTTTTTTCCTATTAAACTTTTTATAGCTTAGTTTAAACTTATACTTTATTTAGTATTCTTTTATATAATACCTAAATTATCTATACTTATAATATTTATTAATTTTATTTTTAAAGATTTTAAAAATAATATTTTTATTATTAGCTCTTAGCTCTATAAATTCTAAATAAATCCCCTATAATATATTACTATTACTTCTTTTCTACTTACTATTAGTAGAAGCTTATAGCTTATAAGCTTTTATTATAATAATATAGCTATATTTCTACTATTATTATTTATATAGCTAATTATTAATTTTAATAGCCTTTTTTATATATTTACTTAATTAAGTAGGCTTTTCTTCTTTATAGAGTTTATCTTTAATATCTTCTTTAAACTTATTATAAAAATAAGTTATTAAAAGCTTATCTCCCTAATTAAGGTAAGTAGTAATCTACTTAAACTTAGTTATATACTTAGTAGTAGATCTCTTCTAGTTTAATTTTTTAAGTTATTAAATTATAACTTACTATTTATCTAGTTCTCTAAAAACTCCTTTAAAAGTTTCTTTAAATATTCTATAATTATTAAAGATTTTAATAATCTTAGCTCTTTATTTAATTTTATTATTTTCTAAATAATCTTAAAAAGTTAATTTAAATTAAATAAGTATATTACCTATAAGATATTAAGCTATAATAGTAACTTTATTAGTTTTAATATAAAACTATCTTTTATAATATTATAAAAAGGTTCTTATCTAAATTAAAAACCCTTATAGCTCCTATTAGTTTTCTTTATATTTCTTAAATATAGTAATCTTAAGTTTAAATACTATAAATATAGTAAATATAAGAAAAACATTACCTCCCTTAGTAATAATATTAGTATTTAACTATTAAACTATTTATTTAACTTAAATAAGTTATTATTTAATATACTACTAAATTACTTATTTTAAATTATTAAAATATTAGTTAAGTTTTCTATTTTTCTTATACTAATAGTTTATAAAGTCCTTAACTATCTTTATCTTAATAATCTACTTCTTAACTTTAGTATATATTTCCTTAATAATAGTAATATAATTATAGTTATTATTAAAGTTTTTATTAACTTCTATAACTAGTCTAGTTACTTTATATATCTTAACCTTATTATCTAATTTAGAAAGAGTTTTCTCCTTTATAAATACTATAATTTCTTAAATATTAATACTACTTAATAGAATTACTTACTAAATAAAAGTAATTAATATATTATAATCCTAATATTAGCTTATTAATAATATTAAATAGATATAATTAATAATAAAATTAAAATAGTTATCTATTAATAATAAAGTAAGGTAATTAAATAATATTTATAAAATATAAATAAAAAGTATATATTTAAATATAGAAATATAATTATATTTAAATTAACTATTAAAAAATCTTAAAAGATAAACTAGATATATAATAGAAATTATAGTTTATATAGATATTTCCCTTTTAAATTCTCTCTAAAACTAATATTCTTCTAATATTAGTCCTAATAAGAACTAACTATATTTCTTTATTAGTCCTACCCTAGACTACTAAGACTACTCTATTAGTTCTATTAGTCCTAATTTTATTAGTTTATAATCTCCTATAGTTTATCTTTTTCTACTATACTTAACTACCTTAAGTTTTTAAAATAGTTAGTTTATAATACTAATAAAAACTAACTATATTTTCTTATTAATCTTACTTTAAACTATTAGGACTACTTTATTAATTTTATTAGTTTTAATCTTATTAGTCTATAATCTTTTATAATTTATCCTTTTTTACTATATCTAACTACTTTAAGTTTTTAAAATAATTAGCTTATAATATAATATCTCCCTTCCTTTAGTCTTTATTTCTAAAGACTTATAAATAGACTATCTACTTATTAGTTCCTTATTTTTATAAGCCTTCCTTATATATACCTATTATTTATAATACTATTTTAACTAGTATATTAGATTATATTAAAAAATATTATTTTATTAAATCTATAATTATTTAAAAAACTTATAAAATAGATTTTTTAGTTTAATATATTCTTACTAAAGGAAAAGAAAAAAAAATATACTATATACTTATTATTATAAGTTAAAAATAGTATACTTCTTTATAATAAAATCCTTTTATTATAAAGAATATACTTATTTTAAAAAGTTTTATAATAGAAACTTTATTATTTTATCTTATAAGTTATCTATATCTTTTTAAAATAGCTTAGGAACTAATATATTTTTCTTTAATTACTTACTTTCTAGTAGTTACCTACTAGGTAGAGGAAGACCTTTCTTATATAGAGAGTAATCTAGCTAAGATCTTAGCTTATATTACTTACTTAAAAAAGTAAAGGGATTTTTTAAAAGAAAAGAATACTATATTATTTTATTAAAAACTATAAGGTTTAGAGGAAAATAAAAGTACTAAAAATACTATTTTTACTATATAATAAACTATTAATAATATCTAGTCTTTAAAGGCTTTTAAAATAGTTAATTAGAAGTTACTAAAGTAAGATCTAATACTATTAGATCTTAGAATTTTTCTAAATATTTTTAGTAAAATATAATAAAAAGTTACTAGCTCCCTATTAAATATTTAATAGGGAGCTAGTAACTTTTTATTTAATTAAATAAAAAGTTTTAGAAGTTACTAAAGTAAGATCTAATACTATTAGATCTTAGAATTTTTCTAAATATCTTTTTTAAGCTTAAAAAAGATATTTAATCTTCTATATAATACTAATATATTAGTATTATAAGCTTTTTAGGCTAAAGGTAATAGTAATATCTAATTATCTTATTCTTAATTAATATAGTATCTTAAATATATTTTTAATATCTAGTTTATTTACTTAACTTACTCTTATATTTTTAAGTAATAAACTATTAAAAGTTTATAATTAATTTCTATTTTATTTATTAAATTTTACTAAAACTTTAAAATAAATAATAGTCTTTTATTAAAGTTAATTTCTTCTAATAGGTTATAGTTTACTATTATTATTTATAGAAATAGTTTAGTAAATTATAATATTTATATTACTTTATTATAGAATATAAAGTAAATATACTTTATAAATTAGTTTACTACTATTATAATATTATTATATTTAATTTTTATAGTAAGGTTTTTTAATAATAATAGTTTAATAATAAAGTTAATTATAATTTTCTATTATAGTATTTCTAATACTAATATTAATTTTAATTTCCTATAAAACTTATATTTTAATATTTTATTTTTAGTATAGTATATA
>NW_015971850.1:0-768 GCF_000732125.1 Scedosporium apiospermum
AAAAAGTAAAAAGATAATAAAAGACTTTAATAACTCTTTAAAACCTATACTATTAAAAAAGAAAATATCTTTTATTATTATTTTAACTATTATTAGCTAATAAGTATTTAGAGCTAGTCTTTAGTAAACTTTATTATTATAAAAATAGTTTTTCTAATTAATATTTTTAATTTCTAATAAAATTCCTAATAGATAAGCCCTTTAAGTAATCTCTAATATTTTATCTAAAAGTAATAACTAAATTAATTTAATTATATTTTTATTAAAATAAATAAAAATAATATTTTAAAATATTAAATTAATAAGTTATTTAAAATTAAAATTAGAAATTAAAAAAACTTTAAAAATTATTAAGTAGGAAAATAAAAACTAAAAATTAGTAATTAAAGTATTCTATATTATAAAATATTTATATAATTAGAATTTTATATAAAAATAAAAGACTTCTATAAAACTTATAATACTAATATAGATAATATTATCTTAAGAAGATTAGAGAAAATAAAATATAATATAAGAAAAATAAAAAATTAAATAAAGTCTATATTAAAATATTAAAATAAAATAAACTATCTATTATAATAATTTAAAAAATAAAAAGTAAAAATTATTAGTTTATTAGATAATATTAAAAATATTATATCTTTACTAATAACTAGAATATTATTAATAGCTAAACTAGAAAATACTTAACTAAAACTAAAGCTAACTAAAATATTTATTTTAAAAGAATATAACTTATAAGCTTTCTAAAACTATAGAATAATA
>NW_015971850.1:2338-8398 GCF_000732125.1 Scedosporium apiospermum
TAAAAAGAAAAAATATATTAGTTTATATTACTAATAAAATAGATATTATTAATAACTTAATATTAAAGCTTTTACTTAAAATATAAATACTATATAATATAAAAATTATAATTAATATTATTAAAAAATAAATTAACTTTAAAATATTTTATAATATAAAAATTAATATTAAATTTAAATAATATAAGTAAACTATATTATAAAAAGTTATATATATAATATAAATAGAAATTAAACTAAGTAAAGAAGTACTATTACTAATAACCTAGTTACTACTATTATTAGAAAATAAAAAGATAATAAATATAAACTATTACTTTTAAATAATATATTCTACTACCTTTAATATTATTATATAAATAAAAAGTAATAAAAAGCAGAACTAACAACCCTAGAATCTAGCACCTACTAGAACTAATTACTACTAGTTCTAATTAAGAGTAGAACTCCCTTAAGCATAACTAATATATATAAAAAGCACTCCCAGCACATACCCTCTAGAAAAGAAAACTAACTTTTTACTATTATAAATTACTAATATATAACTTATAACTATTAAGACTTCTATATTTACTATAACTAGTAGAGGCCCTTCCTAATATTAATAAAACTACTATATAAAAATATCTATAATAATAATAATAATATTACTTAATTCTTTTTAAAGATCTTATAGTTTATATTATTATATTAACTTACTTACTTAATTATAAAGCTCTTATAAAAAATAAAAATAAACTATAGAAAAACTAATCAAATAGTTTACTTAAAATTAATAATTAATATAATATTAATATTAATAAAACTAATAATATATAATAGCTAATAAAGTATTATTACTTTATACTAAAATAATTTTTTTTTAATAAATATTAAATTATAAGTTAATATTTCTTATAGTTTATTAGAATACTTAAAAATAAAAAGTAAAAAGATAATAAAAGACTTTAATAACTCTCTAGAACTTATATTACTAAAAAAGAAAATATCCCCTACTATTACTCTAACTATTACTAGCTAATAAGTACCTAAAGCTAATCTTTAGTAGACTCTACTACTATAAAAGTAATTTTCTTAATTAATATTTCTAACTTCTAATAAAACCCCTAGTAAATAAGCTCTCTAAGTAATCTCTAATACTTTATCTAAAAGTAATAGCTAAGTTAATCTAATTATTTATACCTTTACTAAAATAAGTAAAAATAATATCTTAAAGTACTAGATTAATAAATTATTTAAAACTAAAATTAGAAATTAAAAAAACCTTAGAAATTATAAAATAGGAAAATAAAAACTAGAAGTTAATAACTAAAATACTTTATATTATAGAATACTTATATAATTAGAATCCTATATAAAGATAAGAGACTTTTATAAGAATTTATAATATTAATATAGATAATACTATCTTAAAAAGATTAGAAGAAATAAAATATAATATAAGAAAAATAAAAAATTAAATAAAGTCTATATTAAAATATTAAAATAAAATAAACTATCTATTATAATAATTTAAAAAATAAAAAGTAAAAATTATTAGTTTATTAGATAATATTAAAAATATTATATTTCTACTAATAACTAAAATATTATTAATAATTAAATTAAAGAATATTTAATTAAAACTAAAGCTAATTAAGATACTTACCCTAGAAAAATATAACTTATAAGCTCCTTAAAGCTATAAAATAATACTTATATAAATATCTATAAAGTTTATATTACTATTATTATAAGTAGTTTTATTAATATAAGCTAGATTTAACCTTTTAGTAGATCTATTATAGTAAGTAGCTAGGAGATTAGTAAAATTACTAGCTAGTATAATAAATAAAAAGAGAATATTATTATATTTAAATAAAAAATTAATTAACTTATTAAAAAACTATTTCTCTATTAAAATAGAAACTAGCTTAAAACTAAGAAACTAGCCTAGAACTAAGAAACCAGCCTGGAACTAAGAAACCAGCCTGCAACCAAGAAACCAGCCTAGAACTAAGAAACCAGCCTAGAACCAAGAAACTAGCCTAGAACCAAGAAACTAGCCTACAACCAAGAAACCAGCCTGGAACTAAGAAACTAGCCTAGAACTAAGAAACTAACCTGGAACTAAGAAACTAGTATAGAATATAAAAAGCTAAAAATAAGTTTCTAAACTTCCGAAATACGAAAAGCTAAAAATAAGTTTCTGGACTTCCGGAACCCGAAAAGTTAAAAATAAGTTTCCGGGTTTCCAGAAACCGGAAAACTAAAAATAAGCTTCTAGGCTTCTAGAACTGAAAAATGAGTTCTAGAAATAACTTTCGGAATTTTGAGAAACTAAAACTAGGAAGGCGGAAGGTATATAAGAAGTAACTAGGTTACTTTTTGACCTGAAGGAGGAAGAAAGATAATTATATATAGACCTAGATTCCTCCCTCTCTTTCTAGGAAAAGGAATAGAAGAATAAGGACTTCTTTATATACAATTCCAATATAATAACTATTTTTATATAATTATTTTTACTTTTAACTTCTTTATTTCCTTAAAATTCTAATAGTTTTATAATTATTATTCTTTTAATCTCTAAAACCTCTTATAACTTTAATAATTAGGAACTTAAAAGTCTTTACTATTAGTATTTATATTCTTTTTTTTATATATATTTAAGTTTTTTTCCTAAAATTACTATATAATTTCTTTTCTACTTTTATTTTTCCTTATAAGTATATTAGCCCTTTAAGGGTAGTTATAATATCTACTAAAATACTTCTACCTTTTCTATAGTTATTTTTAGGGATTAGAGCTTATTTATTACTATTATTATTTATATTTACTATTTAGCTTTATAATAATTATTTTTACTTATTATTTAAAAAAGTATTTATAGGGTTTTATAAGGATTAGTATTAGAGTTTTAGTAGTTCTTATAGGAGATATATTTTACTTTATTATTATAGGAAAAGTAAATAGTAGGTAGATCTAGTATAAGATTACTAAAACTACTTTATATATTCTACTTAAGGCTTATTATAGGTTTTTCTTATATATTATTATTTAATATTAAGAGTAGGATATTTTTTTTTTATATAAAGGTAAGTTTTAAAGTTTAATATTTATTATAAATAAAAATCTTAATTAAAATAAATTAAAGTATAATAGTTTTTAGGAAATTTAAAAAAATATAATATATAAAGGAAAGTTTTTTTATTAAAGTTTAATATTTTATATCTTTTTAATAACTTTTACTAATTTTTTAAGTCTATTAATATATTCTTTTTACTACTTTTTATAGTCTTTAATAGCTTTATTTATAGATATTTAAAGATCTATTATTTGGATCTATTAGTTATCTTTAATTTTATATTTTTTTTATTTAACTAAAAATTCTTTTTTTAATAAGTATATTTAATAGGATATATAGTAGTCTATAATTTTTTTAACTTTATAGTAGGTATCTTCTCCTATTATAATTAGTTTTAGAGGTAGTTTTTGTTTTTAGAATAGGTTTTTTTCTTATTTTAACTTCTAAATATAAGCTATACTTACTACTAAGTATACTTATTATTCTTCTAAGAAATTAAGTTCTATTATAAGTTTATATACTTTTTATATAATTTTAAATAATTTTATTTTTATTAGAGATTACTTTTTCTTTAGCTTATTTAGTAGGTAATATCTTTTCTATAGTTATAAATAAATTATATTTCTTTTTTTAAACTTAATTAGCTTATATTTTCTATTATATTAGAGTTTTAATAGTATTTCTATAATATTAATTAAAGTTTAAATCTTCTTCTAATATATTTTTCTAATTAGTATTAATATTTTTAGGTTTAATAGATTTTATTTACTAGTTATAATTATAATTACTATTAAAGTTAATAATAGTTTAAACTTATATATTAGTTTATTTAGATTATATTTTATTAGAATTAAATATATATTATTTAAATTAAATTATAAAGCTAGTAGAATATTTACTTAATTCTCCTCTAGGTAATTAAAGAAGTAGTATTATAGGATAATTTTAACTATTTAGATTTTCCTCTTAAAGATTTTATCTATCTATAGGTAGTAGGCTATTATTAAGAGGAGTTTTACTTTAAAAAAAGTAAAAACTATTTATTATTTTTCTAATATAAACTTTAAGTCTCTATTATTAATAATTTATCTTAGTAATTTTTAATTATAAAATAATAATTTTTTTATAAGTATTATTATCTAGTTATTAGTAGTATATCTTTTATTACCTAATATTAATATTATTTTCTTATTAAATATATAATTTACTATTAATATAAAGTTAAAGGAATTATAATCTAGGAGTATTTAATATAAGTTTTTAAATAAGATATTTAATATATTTATAATAAAGTTAATAGTAATAATATAAAATAAGATAGAAATTATTACTATATACTTTATTTTATTATATAGGGGATTTTTACTTAGTTTATTATTATAGTAACTAGTATATTAAGTAATATATTTTTTAATCTTATCTATTTTATAAGGAAAATAGAATTTATATAGCTCTTTTAATATTTATATTTCCCTTATATATTATTTATTATTATAAGCTATTTTTAATATATTTTTAATATAGTTATATAATATATATAATTTAAATCTAATCTTTTTTTCTTAATAGTATAGTAATCTATTTTTTTCTTTAAAAAGTTTTAATAATATATATAGTCTTCTATCTTAACTTTTTCTCTTAGCTTCTAGCTTATATCTACTTATTATAGCCTTTAAGATCTTACTATACTTAAGATTTTTTATATATCTTATAATTAACTTTTAATAAAAGTTTTTTACTATTACTATTAATATTATTTATATTTCTCTATTTTTAATTATATAAACTTTTAAGTTTTATTTTACTAAAATTATATATACTAGCTTATTATTATTATTATTAATATTATTTAGCTTATTAGGTTATTTTAAATCTAGTTTATTATTAGTAAAATTTAATTAGAATAGTTTTAATAGTATATTAAATATTATATTTAATTTTCCTAAAATATAATTAATTACTAATTTAAATTATAAGAGCTAGTTTACTATATTTACTAATTTTAAGTTTATTTTATTAAGATCTATTATCTAAAGTAAAATATATATTATAATTTCTTTTATTAAAGTATAATTTATTAGAATTTATATTAAAAGTTAATTAGATTATACTATTTTTTTTTAGTTTATAAATAGTTTATATTAATATAATTACTTTTATTTCTATTAATCTATATTACTTTTTAATAATTAAAGTTATTTATAAAAAAAAATATTATTAGCTTTAATTTTATAAATAGAATATCTTATTTTAATATATCTCTTTTATTTTATTTTACTAATTTTAATTATAATATATGAATATTATATATATCTTTAAAGGTATTTATCTTTAGAAATAGAACTTATAATAGGTTATAATAATATAAAAATATATTTTATTTTAAGTAATATTATAAGTCTTTAAATACTATTACTTTTTCTTTTATTAATATAAACTTTTACTTTAAAGCTTTAGATTTCTATTAATTCTTATTTTATTTACTTAGAATAATTTCTCTAGTATTATATATATCTAATAATTTCTTTATTTTTTATTTTTATAAAAAAGTAATTCTAATTTTAAATTATAAGATTTTTTTTTAATTATATTACTATCTTAATATATATTTTTAAAACTATTAAATCTAATAAGTATTTTTTAATATATATAAAACCTATAATCTTATCTAATATCTTTTAAATTTCTTTACTATTAATAATAAATTTAAAAAATTTAATATATAAAAATATTAAAAATAACTTTTTTATTATAATATAAAGTTAATATTAGTTAATAATCTTTAAAATTATTTTTAAATATTTTAAATATTTTTTTTTTATATTATTAAATATAATAATATTATTAATATAAGTTTTAATAAAGTCTTTATATTTAAAAAAGAATTTATTTATAAATTTTTATATATATATTAATAAGTTTTTAAATCTTATAATTATTATATTAAATCTTTCTAATTTATATAAGCTAATTACTATTATTTTATTATAATATTT
>NW_015971850.1:9606-14179 GCF_000732125.1 Scedosporium apiospermum
TTTATATTATTTATTTTTTTATTTTTTTTAATAGTATTAATTAAGTTACTAATAATAATATTTCTTTATTTAATTAGATTTCTACTTATATTATATATATTATTTTTTATAATATAGTTTACTTATAATATTTAAATTTAATATTAGTTTTTATATTATAAAATATTTTAAAGTTAATTTATTTTTTAATAATATTAATTATAATTTTTATATTATATAATATTTATATTCTAAACAATAACTTTAATACTAAGTTATTAATAATATCTACTTTTATAATAATATAAGCTAATATATTTTTTTTCTTACTTATTTAGATATATAGAAATTAAAGAATATAATTTTTATTATTTTAAATAATTTATTAGTTTTTATTATTATTATTAGCTTCTCTTTTTTATAGAATTTAATATTTAGAAAGAATTATTTAATTTACTTTTTATCTATTAGATTATTACTTATACTTATATCTATATAGATCTTCTAATTTTTATTTTTAACTTTAAACTTTATTAGTATTTTAATATATATTATCTTCTAAAATCTTTTAATTTATACTAATACTATAACCTTAAGATCTTATTTTTTTTAAAATTAAAATACTAAGGGTACTTCTATTTTTAAGTAGTTTTTAATAGTCTATTATTTAGAAGCTAATTTCTATATTTTTACTTTTTATCTTAGAGTACTAGTATATATTTTTATATAAATATATAATTATATATATAATTTAAATATTTTTTAATATTTTATATATATTTTTATTAAGTTAAAATTTTTTTTCTTATTTTCTTTTTCTATTTTAGAAATTATTAGTTTTTTAATAAAATTTTCTTTTTTATTATTTAAATTAGCTTTTTTCTTTTCTATAATATATAAATATTTTAATTAGATTATATTATTATTAAATTATAATAGTAAACTAAGCTTAAAGTTTAAGTTTACTAGTTTTATCTAATTAATTTAGAACTTTTTAATATTATTTTCTAACTAATAATACTTATATTTTTTATTTTCTAGTTATATTATTTTAGTTTTAGTATTTTATTTATCTTTAATATTAAAGCTAAGACTAGTAGTAAATTAGATAATAGTTTTATAAATATTAAAAATATAATAATAAAAACTAATAAATATATTTAATAATAATAATATTATCTTTAGCTTTACTATTTTAGTTATTACTTTAGATAAGGAATTTTAAACTTTATAAGAATTAGTTATATTTCTAGTCTTCTTTTCTATCTTAATATAAAAATTTTCTATATCTTCTTCTATAGTTACTATAATAGGGAAATCTTAGTCTACTTTAAATAGAAAATCTTAGCTTTCTATTTTTATATTAGTTTTACTAGTTTCTTTAGTTATTATATAGGTTTTACTAGTTATTATAGTTTTATAAGTTCTAGCTAAATCTATTTAGGTTACTTTAATTTATATTTTTATTTTCTTTATTTTTATATTTATTAAATCTTTTATATTTTTCTATTTCTTTTAGCTCTAATAAATATATTCTAAATATCTTATAGTTTTCCTTTATTATTAAGTAAAGATTTTCTACTTTTTCCTTATTATTATATTTAAATAAAAAATTAATTAACTTATTAAAAAACTATTTTTCTATTAAAATAGAAACTAGCCTGGAATTAAGAAACCAGCCTACAACCAAGAAACCAGCCTGGAACTAAGAAACTAGCCTAACTAAGAGTATTTCTTATATATATTAGTTATACTTAGGGGAGTTCTACTTTTAATTAGAACTAGTAGTAATTAGTTTTAGTAGGTACTAGATCTTAAAGTTATTAGTTTTACTTCTTATTATTTCTTATTTATGTGATAATTACTTTATTTTAATATAATATTATAATTATTAAAATTATTAATATTTACTATAATTAGTAATTTTTTTTTAAATATTAATAAAATAAAATAGTTTTATAAAAAAAATAAACTAGATTTTATTTAGAAAAATAAAAATTATTATATATAATAATTTTTATTTTTCTAAATAAAATCTAGTTTATTTTTTTTATAAAACTATTTTATTTTATTAATATTTAAATATAAAATAAAATTTTAATTATAATATAGAACTAAGAAATATCTATTATAAAATAACTAAAAAAAGAAAAAGAGAAAAAAGGAAAAAAAAGAAAGAAATATATAATTAAGCTATATTATAATAGGGACACTAGGGTATTACTATAGTGATAATAAGTAGAGATTTTATAAGAGTAGTATAATATACTAGTAGTATAGTTTAAAGACTAGTTAAAATACTATTAAGCTAGGGTTTACTAAATACTAATATTACTAGTACTTATATTTTAGGGTTTAACTTATTATAATACCCCCCTCCTCTCTTTAAGAGCTCTATTATTATAATAGTACTTATCTAGAAAGCTATTAGCTTTCTTAATTAAGTTATATTAGCTTTTATAGATATCTAGTACTACTATATCCTCTATATTCTTTACTAGTTCCTATATTAGAAGTATATAGCTATCTTATTATATTAGAGCTTCTTTATATTTACTATAGCTTTATTATTTTTACTTAATATATAATATTTTTACTACTTTATATTTTTTATTTTTACTTTTATAGAGTAGCAGTAGTTAAATATTATCTAATTCCTAGCTTAGTAATAGATTACTATAACTTTCTATAGTAAATTTATATTAAAGTAATTATAGATATTAGATAAGATATCTAGTTTAATTATATTAGTATTACTATTACTATATATTTATAGTAGAGCTAATTAAGCTTCTTTAATAAATAAAAGGAGCTATAGTTTTTTACTTAGAACTAGACCTTATTATTAACTTAGAAGTATTTAGTAAAATATCTATATATATTTATTATATCTTTTTAATAGAATTAAATAGTAGCTATTATAGCTTATATAAATTTAATAGCTTTCTATATATAGAAGAAAAATTTATCTATTTACTTTTCTTTAATATTATAGAGAGTTTACTAAGTATTATTAATAAGTATTAGAAGTTCTATATTATAATTATATTCTAAGAATAAAAAGCTTATTCTAATTAAAATATTTACTTTATTATTTAAAGCTAGCTATACTTATATAATATACTTACTCTAATTAGATTATATATAATAAGTAAATATTTATAGATAATATTATACTTCTTAATTTATCTATTTAAGCTCTCTATTTATTTAAAAATAATAAATTATATTAAGTTACTATTTAATTTTTAAAAGCTTATAAAGTCTTCTTTAGAAATAGCTAGTCTAGTTACTTTCTTTATTATTTATAATTAATATTAGAATTATTAAGGTTTTTAGCCGATATAGCCTATACTCATAGCCAGCTGGCAGAATCGGCCCGCTGCTAGCACGTAGTACTAACATAAGGCAATTTCCCACATAAGAGGAATACTACAAGTTAGCCCTCAGTTAATTAGAACTTAAAATAATATATCTCTATTTTATATTAGAGACTTACCCTAAAAGGTGTAATAAGAATTTTATAATAGTAGTAGTAGATAAAGATAAAGTATTTAATATAAGCTTTAATAGCTATAGTAATTATAAACTTTAAGATTATATTTTTTAATAGATAGTTAATAATAACTTATAAGTAAATAACTTTATCTAATCTTATTAGTAAGAAATTAATAATAAAGTCTATAATAAGATTATTATAAGTTTTTTTTTAAAATAAATAAAATTTTAAAAAAGTTTTATTTTACTTATTTTTAAATTATACTTCTTCTATATATATTATAATTTTAAATAAATTAGTAAATATCTTATATTAAACTAAACTAATAAAATTATTATATTATAATTATTATTATATTTTTTTAATTTAAATAATTAGTTAAAGGAATATTATAAATAATTTAAATAATATACTTTCTATTATAATAAATATTCTTATATAATAATTTTATTAATACTAAGAAGGGCCTCTACTAATTATAATAGATATAGAAGTCTTAATAATTATAAGTTATATATTAGTAGTTTATAATAGTAAAAAGTTAGTTCTCTTCTCTAAAAAATATATACTAAAAGTACTTTTTATATATATTAATTATACTTAAGAGAGTTGTACTCTTAATTAGAACTAATAGTAATTAGTTCTAGTAAATACTAGATCCTAAAATTATTAATTTTACTTCTTATTACTTTTTATTTATATAATAAATACCCCTCTCTTTTATTATAAATTATTATTATTAATAATTTTATTTTTTATTTTAAAAAAACTTCTTAATTTTATTATTATTTACTTATTTTTTATCTTTTTATTAAATTCTAATCTCTAATATCTCTACTTCTTTTTTTTTACTATTTCTTATTTTTCTTTATTAGCTTCTTTTATATTTAAACTCTTTTAGTAAACTTCTCGTTCTCTTTAAACTCCTTTAATATATCTTTTACTACTCTATTTTATTTCTTCTTCTTCTATTAATTCTAGCTATTATTATTATTACTTCTTTTCTATTTTATATTCTTATTTATTTCTTTAATCTACTTTTTTAAAATCTTAATTTCTATTTTTAAATCTTTATTCTTTATTTAAAATATTATA
>NW_015971851.1:0-8975 GCF_000732125.1 Scedosporium apiospermum
AATATTATATTTTAAATTATAAATAACTATTATTAATCTTTATAATATTTAAATATATATAAATACTATTTAAGTAATAAGTAAAAATAGTTATTATAAAGCTAAGTAATAAGCTAAAGTAAAAACTATAATAAGTAAGCTTAAAGTATTTTAAAAGTAATTTTAGAGGAAGTAGAAATATTTTAGTAGATATTATATTTATTATTAAGAGAATTATATACTTATAAAAAGGAAAAGAAATAGAAAGAATATTATTTAGTAATATTAAAAAAAGAAATTAAGTATATAAAAAAGAGAAAAGTAAATACTAATAGTAAAGATATTTAAGCTTTTAATATATAAGATATATTAATAATAACTACTAATATTATAGATAATACTTCTAAAAAAGCTTTTACTAGTACTATTATTAATAATCTAGCTAGTACTATTATATTTAGAATTTCTAATTTAATTAATTAATAAGTTATAGTTAACTTAATAGATATTATTATATTAAAAACCTCTAGTTTAATAAAATAGAATTATATAAATTTATATAATTCTATTTTATTAAATTAGAAGCTTTTAATATAATAATATCTATTAAATTAATTATAATTTATTAATTAATAAATTATAATTAATAAAATATATAAAACTTATAAAAATATAAATAAAGATAAGGAATTTAATAAGATTATAACTTATATTAAAAAATTATATAAAGAAAAAACTAAAGATTAATACTTTATATAATTAATATTTTAATAATTACTTATAGCTTTTAATTAAGTTAAGAATTTTAAATTAGCTAATAACCTAGAGTAAAAGATAATTTTACTAAATTATATAAAAGTTATTATTTATAGATTTATAGCTTTTATAGTAAGTCTAATAGTATTATTAAAAAGAAGTATCTAAATTTTAGATATTACTAACTATTATATACTCCTTATAAAAATTACTAGAACTAACTAGGATATAATAAGAATAGTATATATTAGTAATAGTAATAATAATAATAAGAGTTTAGAGGGCTAATTAGTAAAAGGTTTTAATATACTTATAAATAAAGTAGTAAAATAATAAAAATAAATTAATAATATTAAAGAAAAGTATAGTAAGTAGAAGGAAGAAGTCTATAAGTTATAAATAGAGTAGAAAATAATAAATAAGAAGTAATAAAAGATAAAGTTAGTAATAAAGGAAAATAATATAATACTTTAAGTAAAGAATAGGGATCTAGAAATAGAAATTAAGATTTTAAAAGAGTAGATTAGGGAAATAAGTAAGGGTATAAAATAGAAGAGAGTTAATAATAATAATAACTAAAACTAATAAAAAAAGAAAAAGTAAAATAGAATAGTAAGGGATATACTAAAAGAGCTTAAAGATAGAAAGAAGTCTATTAAGGGAGTTTAAGTATAAAAGAAGCTAATAAAAAATAATAAGAAATAGTAAGGAAAAGGAAATAAGGATATTAGAAATTAAAATTTAGTAAAAAAATAAAGAATAGGTAAATAGTAGTAAAATTAAAAAGTTTTCTTTTAAGATAGAAAATAAAGTTATTAGTAATAATAATTTGTAAAGAAAAGAGGGGGGTATCTATTATATAAATAAGAAGTAATAAGAAGTAGAACTAATAACTTTTAGATCTAGTATCTACTAGAACTGATTATTACTAGTTTTAACTAAGAGTAGAACTTCTTTGGGTATAATTAGTGTATATAAGAAGTACTTCTAGTATATACTTTCTAGAGGAGAGAACTAACTTTTTACTATTATAAACTATTGATATATAACTTATAATTATTAAGACTTCTATATTTACTATAACTAGTAAAGCTCTTTTTTAGTATTAATAGTATTATTATTATAAGAGTATCTATTATAATAATTAAGTTTTTTAATAAGTTTTTTAAGTTCTTTAAGTATAATAGTTATTAGTTCTTTTTTTAATTAATTTTATTATTATTATCTTTTATAGAATATCTTTTATAGATTATTTTATATAATAACTTTAGATAGTTCTTTTATTATTATATATATATAAGTATCTTTTATTTAATATTCTTATAATCTTTAGCTTTTCTTTATTTAAAAGTTTTCTTTAATTATAATATAACCCTATTTTTATTAATTAACTATTTTTAATATCTAATTCTATTTCTATAAGTAGAATTATAATAACTTCTTATAGAAACTATTCTTAACTATTTAACTATTTATTTTTTATTTTTTTTCTTATTTCTTATAATATTTTAGATAGGTTATATTACTCTATCTTATTTAGAAGTCTAACTAAGATCTACTTAGGGGGCTCTATAGCTTTATCTATAAATTATTACTATTATTATAATAAATAAGTTATTTAGATTAGAATTAGAAAATTAAAATATAATAGATTATAGAAATAATTTAATATATTAATACTTAAGAAATAAAATAAATATATTAGTTAAAAGAAAATCTATTAATTAATTATTTCTAAAGGTAATAAGATTTAATAAAAATCTATTTAATTTAAATATTAAAGAATTTAGATATAATAAGATCTAATTAAGTTAAAGTTTTCTTTTAATTTATTTGGAAAAATTAAAATCTAATCTTATTTAATTTAAAAAGCTTATATCTAAATTAGTTAATTAATAGAAATTATCTAATAAAATATAGAAAATTTATTAAGATTATAAAAAGTTTTAGAAATTAAAAAAATAATAATTATAGAACTATTAGAATTTTAAAGGAATAAAGAAGTTAAAAGGGAAAATAATTATATAAAAGTAGTTATTATATTAGAATTATATATAAGGAAATCCTTATTTTTCTATTTCTTTTTCCTAAAAAGAAAGAGAGGAATCTAGGTCTATATATAATTATCTTTCTTCCTCTTTTAGGTCGAAAGGTAACTTAGTTACTTTTTATATACCTTCCGCCTTCCTCGTTTTAGTTTCTCGGAGTTCCGAGAATTGTTTCTTAGAACCTATTTTTTAGTTCCAGAAACCCAGAAACTTATTTTTAACTTTTTAAATTGTAGAAATCTAGAAACTTCTTCATATTCTAGAAGTCCAGAAACTTCTTTATTCTCTTAAAATTTTAAGAGAATAAAGAAGTTAAAAGGGAAAATAATTATATAAAAATAGTTATTATATTAGAATTATATATAAACTTAGATTTCTCCCTTTCTTTCTAGGAAAAGAAATAGAAAAATAGTTTTCTTTTTAATAAGTTAATTTTTATTTAAATATAATAACAAAATTAAATTAATAACTTTAAATTTAGAGAGTATTATAAAGTACAGAGTATTCTTACTAGCACATCCTTATAAATAGAAGAAATAGTAAAATTATTTAATAAACTAAGAAAAGAAAAAACTAGATTATAGAAGTAGTAGGTAAGCCCTCTTTATCTACTATAGTAAAACCTATAGAAACCTATACTTATATATAGTAGATATTATTTACTTATAAATAGTATTATTCCTAGATAACTAAAATAGAAGCTAGTTCTAGCTACTAGTAGCTATAGCTACTAAATAGTAGAGCTACTACTATGCTAGCAGCTACTACCTCTAGGGAGGGGGGGAATGTCTCTAGCTAGTACTAAGCTAGCCTCCTATTCCTATGGGGTATAGCCCCTTTATATAAGGCCCCCCCCCCTTTTTCTAAGTATAGAGTAGCTAGCTATAATCTTAAGTAGGGTTAGTAGCTAGGAGTTATAATTATTTTTAGTAACTTAGTTTATTCTACTTAACCTATCTACTAGTTATACTTTCTATTTCTAGGTTACCTATATCTATAATAAGTAGGTACCTCCTTCCTTTATTAATTATATATTTAACCTAGTTTTAAAATTTTTTATATTAATATTTTTAATAGCTATTTTAATTTCTTTTTCTTTTCTTCTTCTTTTTCTTTTTTAAATTAGAGCTTTAAAGCTTAGATAAAGTAAGCCTATTATATCTAATTCTCCTTATCTTCTAGAGTTGTTCCTTAAAAGTAGCTATAATATACTTTACTAGTAATTTTCTATATTAATTATATTACTATTATTTTAAAATAAGTTTAAATTTTAATATTTTATACTTTACCTACTATATTTACTATTCCTAATACTACCTACTCTCTTTAAAAGTAAGTCTTCTTATTCTCCCTTACCTACCTCTACTACTATCCCTAAATTAGTTAGTAAGTATAGCTTTTTAGTTAAGCTTATAATTAAGCTACTCTCCTCTATACTACCCTCTACTACCCTACTACTTTCTATTATTACTACCTTTTTTTTACCTCTTTTTTCTATTAACTTTACTATTTCTCCTCTAGGTAGTCTTTTAAATATTAATCTTTAATAAAAGTAATTATATTTTTACTATATTTATATAGACTAGTATTATTAAGATTATATTAGCTAGCTATATAATTATAATATTTATACTTACTATTATAATATTAGCTAGTACTATAATCTTATATAGCTTACTATAGTAGAAGCCTAGTACTTTTACTATATTAAGTAGTAAGTAGCTATAATACCTAGATAATAATAATAAGTATATAATCTTCTATTTAGAGCTACTAAAATATAAAAGAACTTCTAAACTTTAAAAAAATATTAGTTTAGTTCCTTAATATAATTCTCTTTTTCTTTTTTTTTAATTATATCTTACTAATAGTTTTCTATTATTATAATAGATACTTTTATAATAGTAATACTATTAATACTAAAAAAGAGCTCTACTAATTATAGTAGGTATAAAGGTTTTAATAATTATAAGTTATATATTAGTAATTTATAATAGTAAAAATTTATTTTCTTTTCTAAAAGATATATATTAGGAGTACTTCTTATATATATTAGTTATATTTAGGGGAGTTCTACTTTTAATTAGAACTAGTAATAATTAGTTCTAGTAAGTATTAGATCTTAAAGTTATTAATTCTACTTTTTATTACTTCTTATTTATATAATAAGTACTCCCCTCTTTTATTATAAGTTATTATTATTAATAATTTTATTTTCTATTTTAAAAGAAAACTTTTTAATTTTATTATTATTTATTTATTTTTTATTTCTTTATTAAATTTTAATTTTTAATATCTTTATTTTCTTTTTCTTATTACTTTTTATTTTTTTATTAGCTTTTTTTATATTTAAGCTCTTTTAGTAGATTTCTCTTTTTCTTTAAGCTTTTTTAATATATTTTTTACTACTCTATTTTACTTCTTTTTTTTTTACTAATTTTAGTTATTATTATTATTACTTTTCTTTTATTTTATATTTTTATTTATTTCTTTAATCTACTTTTTTAAAATCTTAATTTCTATTTCTAAATCTTTATTCTTTACTTAAAATATTATATTATTTTCTTTTATTATTAATTTTATCTTTTATTACTTTTTATTTATTATTTCTTATTTTATTTATAATTTATAAATTTTATTTTTCTATTTACTATATTTTTTTTAATATTATTAATTTATTTTTATTATTTTACTATTTTATTTATAAATATATTAAAATCTTTTACTAATTAGCTTTTTAAGCTTTTATTATTATTATTATTATTATTAATATATATTATTTTTATTATATCTTAATTAGTTTTAATAATCTTTATAAGAAATATATAGTAATTAATAATATTTAAAGTTTAAATACTTTTTTTTAATAATATTATTAGATTTATTATAAAGATTATAAATCTATAAGTAATAATTTTTATATAATTTAATAAAACTATCTTTTACTTTAAGTCCTTAGCTAATTTAAAGTCTTTAGTTTAACTAAAAGCTATAAATAGTTATTAAAATATTAATTATATAAAATACTAATTTTTAATTTTTTTTATATAATTTTTTAATATAAATTATAATTTTATTAAATTCTTTATCTTTATTTATATTTTTATAAACTTTATATATTTTATTAATTATAATTATCTTTAAGATTATTAATAATCTTTAGTATTTTAAATTTAAATTTTTTAGATCTATAATTATAATTATCTTAATAAAGATTATTAAATTATTACTTTTTAAGTTTTTAATATTATTTAAAAAAGTATCTTTATATAAGTTTATATAGCTCTATTCTATTAAGCTAAGGATTTTTAATATAATAATATTTATTAAGTTAACTATAACTTATTAGTTAATTAAGCTAAGAGTTTTAAATATAGTAATATTAGCTAGGTTACTATTAGTAATATTAATAAAAGCTTTTTTAAAAGTATTTTTTATAATATTAGTAATTATTATTAATATATTTTATATATTAAGGGTTTAAGTATCTTTATTATTAATATTTACTTTTTTCTTTTCTATATATCTAAGTTTTCTTTATAAAATTACTAAATAATATTTCTTTTACTTATTTCTTTTACTTTTCTTTATTATTCTTTATTAAATTTTAATTTTTAATATCTTTATTTTCTTTTTCTTATTACTTTTTATTTTTTTATTAGCTTTTTTTATATTTAAGCTCTTTTAGTAGATTTCTCTTTTTCTTTAAGCTTTTTTAATATATTTTTTACTACTCTATTTTACTTCTTTTTTTTTTACTAATTTTAGTTATTATTATTATTACTTTTCTTTTATTTTATATTTTTATTTATTTCTTTAATCTACTTTTTTAAAATCTTAATTTCTATTTCTAAATCTTTATTCTTTACTTAAAATATTATATTATTTTCTTTTATTATTAATTTTATCTTTTATTACTTTTTATTTATTATTTCTTATTTTATTTATAATTTATAAATTTTATTTTTCTATTTACTATATTTTTTTTAATATTATTAATTTATTTTTATTATTTTACTATTTTATTTATAAATATATTAAAATCTTTTACTAATTAGCTTTTTAAGCTTTTATTATTATTATTATTATTATTAATATATATTATTTTTATTATATCTTAATTAGTTTTAATAATCTTTATAAGAAATATATAGTAATTAATAATATTTAAAGTTTAAATACTTTTTTTTAATAATATTATTAGATTTATTATAAAGATTATAAATCTATAAGTAATAATTTTTATATAATTTAATAAAACTATCTTTTACTTTAAGTCCTTAGCTAATTTAAAGTCTTTAGTTTAACTAAAAGCTATAAATAGTTATTAAAATATTAATTATATAAAATACTAATTTTTAATTTTTTTTATATAATTTTTTAATATAAATTATAATTTTATTAAATTCTTTATCTTTATTTATATTTTTATAAACTTTATATATTTTATTAATTATAATTATCTTTAAGATTATTAATAATCTTTAGTATTTTAAATTTAAATTTTTTAGATCTATAATTATAATTATCTTAATAAAGATTATTAAATTATTACTTTTTAAGTTTTTAATATTATTTAAAAAAGTATCTTTATATAAGTTTATATAGCTCTATTCTATTAAGCTAAGGATTTTTAATATAATAATATTTATTAAGTTAACTATAACTTATTAGTTAATTAAGCTAAGAGTTTTAAATATAGTAATATTAGCTAGGTTACTATTAGTAATATTAATAAAAGCTTTTTTAAAAGTATTTTTTATAATATTAGTAATTATTATTAATATATTTTATATATTAAGGGTTTAAGTATCTTTATTATTAATATTTACTTTTTTCTTTTCTATATATCTAAGTTTTCTTTATAAAATTACTAAATAATATTTCTTTTACTTTTTTTTTTTATAAGTATATAGTTTTCTTAGTAGTAGTTATAGTATCTATTAGAATATATTTACTTTTTCTATAATTATTTTTAAAAATAATTTAAATTTATTTATTATAGTTTTTACTTTAATTTACTATTTAACTTTATAATAACTATTTTTATTTATTATTTAGATAATATTTATATATATTTAGGTATTATAAAGATTAATAATAATTATATATAATTTAGGGTATAGTATTTTATAAGTTTTAGGAAAACTACTTATTTTAGTTTTTTATAAAAGAAAAAAAAATAGTAAATAGTTTTAATATAAAGTTACTAAGGCTATTTTATATTTTATTTTTAGTTATTAAAAGCTTTTTTTTATTTATTATTATTTAATATCTTTAGATTAAAATAGCTTTTTCTATATTAAGGTAAGTAAATTAAAATCAATAAATATTATTAAGAAAATATTTATTAAAAGTAGATTAGGGATATAATTATCTAGAGGAATTTAAATAAGAATATTATATAAAAGTAATTCTTTTAATAAATTAATATTTTTTATATTTTTTTAAAGATTTTTATTAATTTTCTAAGTCTACTAGTATATTTTTTTTATTACTTCTTATAATCTTTAATAGCTTTACTTATAAAAACTTATAGATTTATTATTTAAAGCTATTAATTATATTTAATATTATATTTTTTTTTACTTAATTAAGAATTTCTTTTTTAGTAAATATTTTTTTTTATAATATATAGTAGTTTATAATTTTTTTAATTTTATAGTAGGTATCTTTTTTTATTATAATTAGTTTTAGAAATAGTTTTTATTTTTAAAATAGGTCTTCTTTTTATCTAGGCTTTTAGATATAAGCTATATTTACTATAGAATATACTTACTACTCTTTTAGAAAATTAAATTTCATTATAAGCTTATATATTCTTTATATAACTTTAAATAACTTTATTTTTATTAGAAACTACTTTTTCTTTAGTTTACTTAGTAAGTAATATCTTTTATATAGCTATAGATATATTATATTTCTTTTATTAACTTTAATTAGCTTATATTTTTTATTATATTATAACTTTAATAATATTTTTATAATATTAATTAATATTTAAATTTCTTTTTAATATATTTTTCTAATTAGTTTTAATATATCCTAGTTTAATAGTTTTTATTTTTTAATTACTATTATAATTACTAATAATATTAATAATAGTTTAAATTTATATATTAGTTTATTTAAACTATATTTTATTAAAATTAAGTAAATATTATTTAGATTAAATTATAATATTAGTAAGAT
>NW_015971851.1:12203-13217 GCF_000732125.1 Scedosporium apiospermum
TATAATATAAGAATATCTTAATTAGATTATATTATTATTAAACTATAATAATAGATTAAATTTAAAGTTTAAATTTACTAGTTTTATTTTATTAATTTAAAATTCTTTTATATTTTCTTTTATTTAGTAAAACTTATATTTTTTATTTTCTAGTTATATTATTTTAATTTTAGCTTTTTATTTATCTTTATATATAATTATAATTAAATATATTTATTAGTTTTTATTATATTTTTAGTATTTATAATATTATTATTTAAATCGTTATTAGTTTTAGTTTTAGTAGGTATTTTTAGTTTTATTACTTCTTTTATTTTTTTAAGTAAAAGGTTTTAGTTTTTATAGGAACTAGTAATATTTTTAGTTTTCTTTTTAATATAAAAGTTTTCTATAATCTCTTTTATAGTTATTATAGTAAAGAAATCCTAATCTACTTTAAATAGAGAACTTTAGTCTTCTATTATTATATTAGTTTTACTAGTTATTTTAATTATTATATAAGCTTTATTAGTTATTATAATTTTATAAGTTCTAATTAAATTTTCTTAAATTATTTTAATTTATATTTTTATTTTTATTTTTATTATATTTATTAAATTTTTCTTCTTTTACTTTTTTTAGTTTTAAGAAATATACTTTAAATATTTTATAATTTTCTTTTACTATTAAATAAAGATTTTCTACTTTCCTTTCTATTACTTTTAACTAGTCTTCTAGTTCCTATAAGATTTTTAGTATTAAAATAATTAACTTTAAAGTAAGGTTTAAGTAATTATATAAGATATTATATTATATAAAGTAATTTTTTATTTTTAAAACTCTAATATATTTATAATATTTTATAATATAATCTTTTATATTATAACTATTTTCTATTATTTATATAATATAAGAGTTTTTACTTAATTATTTAATTATAAAGTATAGCTTAATATTAAAGACTTATTTTAGTTTTATAATCTACTTTTCTAATATTCTATTAAATATTAAAATTATTTTTTTATTAATTATAAT
>NW_015971852.1:0-1010 GCF_000732125.1 Scedosporium apiospermum
ATAATCTATACTTAGTAGATTTTATATTTCTTTAGTAGTTCTATTAGTTCTACTTTATTTTCTAAACTACTATTAATAATAATATTTAATAATAACCTAAAAAAACTAATAACTAACTTTAAAAACTATTTAGTAATATTTTTTATTATAGTATTTATAAAACTAATAGTTACTATATATTCTATTAAGTTATATCTAGCCTCTACTAGGAAGTAGTACCTATAACTAAGAGGTATATATTAGATATTAATATAGACCTTTTAGAAAGGGTAGCCTAGGGAGGTTAGTATTGTTTAATCTTAAGGTCTTCTAATATTAAAGCTTTAGTATTTTAAGTAGCTCTTATATTTTTCTACTACCTAGCTCTAAAAGCTTTCCTAGTAGTAAAATTTATTAATTAGCTAATTTATATTATCTCTCCCCCTATAACCTAATTTCTAATATAGTTCTTACTAAATAACCTTCTTTTTTTCCTTACTTCTAATTACCTTTCTTTCTCTATAACTATTACTACTTCTTAGCTATAAGATACCTAATTTAACTTAGAACTTAAGAGCTTTATTTTTAAAAATATAAAATTACTTAGTAGTTATATTACTTAGCCTTTTAAAGAAGAGTAGGAATTAAGTAATTTATTAATATTTATCTAAGTAGCTCTTATTAAGAGGCTATAAAATCTCTATATATAAGATCTATTAATTAATAAATTTATCTAAGTCTTACTTATTCTCTCTCTCCTATATATTAGATAGGCTAGGTTCCTTTCTTAAGAGGATATCTATTATTATATTATCTTTTCCTTAGATATAGTAGACCCTAAAATTAAATAGTTAAATATATATAATCTATTAAGTAATTAGAGTATTTAGGATTTTAAAAAATTACCTATTAAGTTAGTAAGTAAGAACTTAATAATTAGTTTTGAGGATAAAATAGATTTTTATTAGATAGGTTTAGAGCTTATAGAAAGTAGCTAGTACTCCTTAGTATTTTTACTTAGTCTGATTATA
>NW_015971852.1:3550-6604 GCF_000732125.1 Scedosporium apiospermum
TTAAATACCTCTATATTATTATATTTACTTATTAGCTCTCTTATAACTATATTATTAAAGTAAATTATAATAATATAAAATATAAGATTATAAAAAACTATAATAACTATTCTTATAAACTACTTAATAAAATTAATAATTCCTTAAGATAATATATATATCTTTAAAAGCCTAATAAAAAAATTAAAAGCTATTAGATCTCTATTAGTTTCTATAAAAAGGACTTAATTATAATTAGAAAATAAGTTAATAAATATAAATATAAGATATTAAGCTATTTACTTTAAAAACTCTTTAGCTTTAAAAGAAGTAAAAGTATTTTATATTATCTTCTAGTTTACTTTTTAATAATTATTAATTAACTAGGCTTTACTATTCTTTTTTACTATAAAAAGGATTTTATTTTTATAAAACTTATAACTTTATTTAAATAATACCTTATCTATTTTTTCTTTTAAAATAAAGATAATTAGCTTAAATATAACTAGTGGAATATAGATTAATAATACTTATTAAACTTTATAAAAAATAACTTTAATTTCTTAAAGAAAAGTAACTTCTAGTTTTACTTATCTAATCTTAGAAAAATCCTATACTAAAACTTCTTTTCTATTATAGAGGATTTTAGTAAAAAGATTTACTTCTTTCTTTTTAATTAAAGATTTTATTTTAGTAAGAAGTTTTCTAAGTATATAGTAGTTAATCTAAAGCTTTTCTAAAACTTTATAAATTATAAAATAATAAACTTTATATATTTAGTAAACTTAAAATAAGCTTTTATATATTCTAGTATATTTAATTTCTATTTTAAGTCTATTTTTAAAGTTAATTTATTAGATAAGATATTATTAATAAGATAAACTTTAAAAGCTTTTAACTTATAAAAAGTCTATATATTAATAATTCTTTAAGCTTAGTTACCTAATTTTAAATTAATAGTACTAAGATTCTCTACTTTACTTATTAGATATTAGTTAATTAACTAGTATATACTTAGCTTATCCTTATTTATCTTTATCTCTAGTAGTAGTTATAGATTAAAGACTTTTTTATATATAGAACTCCTCCCTTTAAGTTTTACTAAGATCTAATATATATATTTAGCTATATTATATAATACTTTATAAATAATTTTCTTATCCTTTTTAAAAGAGTTCTTAAGTAATTAGAAAATATCTTCTAAGGTAGATAGTAAAAAGAGATCTAGTAGTAAAGGAGTAAATGCTAATATAGCTTCTAAAAAATCCCTTCTAGTAGGGGATTCCTCTTCTAGTTTTCCTAGTACTTAGCTACTCTAGGAGGTCTTAGAAGTAATATAATAAGCTAAGTCTTATTAATAATAACTTCCCCCCTAATAGAGTTTAAGAGATTATTATAGTTAAAAAAAAAGTAAGATATTTTTATAAAAGGTATCTTTAATATTATAAATGTACTTAAAAAGTTATCTATAAGGATATAGAATTTAATAGAGAATTTTTAGCTTTTTATTTATATTAAAGTCTTATAATAGCTTTTTAAAAGGAGAAATTACTAGTTACTAAATAAATATAAGATTATATTAGTCTTAATATATAAAAGGTTATTCTTTTTTATATAAAAGGTATAGAAAATATTAATTTCTATATTAGTATTAAAGATATTAATAATATCTTTATTTATAGTACTATTAATTTTAATTCTTATATATAGTAAGTACTATATTAAGTAGACTCTTACTAGATTAAAATTAATTCTTAATATCTATATATTAGCTTTTTAATTAGGAAATAATTAATTAATACTTTCTTCTTCTATAAAAAGTAATTTAATAATATCTATATTAAGTATAGAGAGAACTTCTTAAATGCTTTTAGCTTTCCTTTTAGATATTTCTAGTATAGCTACCCTAGCTCCTTATAAGGGTTTTCTTTTCTAGTAGTCTTTTTTCCTAGCTAGTTTTCTAGTTAAGATCTATATCTAAATACTATTAGCAATATTAATCTCTTACTTTTCTAATTTTACTATTACTTAAGAAGATAGTTATAGTATTTCTACTATAGTTAAATTAACTTTAAGCTTAAAAATCTTATTTATAATAACTTCCTCTAATAATATTAAAGACCTTATAAATAATATTTTTTAAGAAGTTACTTTATTAGAGTTCTTAAGGAAATTACTTAATTTAAAGTCTTTTAATTATTTTCTACTTTTATTTAAATTAGAATTTAATTAATTAACTAAAGTCTATTTTCTTTTAAAGCTACTTATATTAGTAAAAATATCTATAGCCTTTTATTCTTTTTTAGTAAAGGAGTTTATAATATTAAATTATAATTTTTAGTTATTTATTAGTTTACTTTTCTTTTCTATTAAGATTAGGTATATATTAATCTTTTTTCTTTCTTCCTTTTTACTTTCTTTAGCTACTTTCTCTTTCTTCTTTATTTCCTCTTTAGTTTACTTTACTTTTTATTTAGCTCTCTTAAATTTAAAAAACTTACTTTACTCTATATCTATTTTTATATTATTTTAATAAGACTTAGTTACTAACTTATTATAGGTTAGCTTCCTAAGGGTATTATAGAAGTTATTTACTTTAAGTTATATCCTCTTATTAATATTAGGGAATATATACTTATACTTATTTAACTAGTAACTATCCCTCCCTAAGATATTTTATTTAGATAGGACTATTATAATAAATTCTATATATAAAAGTCTATTATACTAGATATTTATAAAGATCCTCTTAGAAATAAATAGTTAATACTTTCTATACTTATTCTCTATTTCTAGAGTTAGAATACTAGTATAGGGGTTATAGCTATAAATCTTATTATTTTTATATATAAAAGCTATATATTTATTTTATTTATATTTTCTTTAGTAATAATAATATAAGAAGTTGTTTTTTTTAGTTAATATTATAAATACTTTAGTTTTATTATTTTCTTTAGAAGTTTTATACTTTAATAGAAGTCTTATCTATTTCTTTTTACTTATCTAGATATTTTCTTCTTATTTTTCTATATATATAAGCTAGATCTATAATTTATATATTTTCTTTATTAATTT